>NW_019211456.1:12363872-12376979 GCF_002443255.2 Varroa destructor
TATATATAGGAGGAAATCGTTAGCTACACGTACTCAGCATTGCCGTACAGTTGCACCGCAACAACATAGCAACACAACACAGCAACCGCGGTAATAGCAGCATCTCCAGCGCATCTTAATCTCTCTACCCCTCTCTGTATCAATGTAAGAGCCTGCGCATCTCTAACCTTCAGTCGAAAGAGCAGCTACGGGGTGAGGTAACCAAATACCTTAATCTACGATTGATTATATTCCATAATACCACAGCAGAAATAGGCAGCTATTGGTGACATCATTTGGCCATGTTCTAGAGGCAGTAAGAGTGTCACAGAAGTGACCGACAGTTGCCTTGGCCCGAGAACAACAACCGCGGCATCATCACATCGCCAGTAGATATATATATTATATATATAGTACATAGCAGTAGAAGGCTAGTTTCCACAACTACATTGTGAAAACGTTGCGGCTTAAATTGCTGCCACAAGTGCGACCAGTGCTGTGGTTGCTGCTTTCGTTGCGAGCTCCTCTAACGATTGTCGAAATAAACGACTTTTGCCGCTTGTGTGTCCGCCACCTGTCTGTTCGTGTCACAAATCACTGTTATCACAACACGTAAGATTTGTAGTACGATACTGTGTGATAGATCAGATGAAAAGAAAGCGGCAGACGGGCAGGGTACTCCAGATACTGTCCCACTAGAAATGGGCCGCGCCCGTATTAGCGGCTAAGTTGTGGTCATACACATCGACAAACGTTTGCCGATGTGTATGCGGTTTGCAATTTCTGTACATCTAACTATTTATAAATATGACAGTTATGCGTGAATGCGTGTATCGCCCTCGTATTCGGTAGTATGTGGCATCATGAAATTAATGATAAAGGCCGTTGAATGGTGCTCCGCTGGCCATACGCTCTACTACGCTCTGCGGTTTGTTAGCGTCGGTTGCTGCGGGTGATATGTGAACCAACGAACCGCCGACGTCGGCCAGCTGAAGGAATTTGTCGTTCCTACTGTCCTCGTTTCGACGCTACGCCATACGCAGTTAGCTTATGAGACTGCAACTGCCGGCGACTAGTGGTTGCTAACTGATTTCTTGCTTATTTTCTAACATGGCCGTCAGTAAAGGCAGCAGTCCATCTCCGCTCTTGACAGCGGTACTGTCGCGCCTGGAAACGTTCGCGCAGGTCGGACAGAACACAGTCACCGTAAGATGTTCAGGGTTTGAGGGTCAACCCTACCACGCGCGCTTGCGCATAGTACGCTATGCTGGTGGTCGTGCTGCTGCTGCTGTTGTCGTCGTCAAGGGTAGAGCTGCTCTCAGCAGCAATAGCAGTGTTCAGTAGATGACACCACACAATGGCAAGCCAACCACAGGCGTAATAAAGTAACGGCGGTATCCCGCTGTAGTCACGTTTCAACTGCGGTGCGTGTTTTTCTCTCAGCGGAGGAGGAACTATTGGTGGGTCATATACTCCCACTAGGCAATCGACAAATGAAGCAAAACGACCGACGAACTATCACACCATCAGATGATAATGGATGTTTGAATAATTGTAGTTGCTCAGCCATGTTGGGAAGATGCTAAATTAAGGCATTAAAGTTTCTTGACTTGAATTGTGGTGTATAGTATAGCTATCTCTGATTGCATCCGATAACCAGATCATGTTCGGTAACCATTGACGTTTGCCACGTGGTGGAAACATTTTTAATTTCTGTTATCTTGAACGGGCTGATGCGCGATAGTAGACATTTCGAGCTATATGCTGTTAGGACCGCATTTGAACGAAGGACAGTTGTAGTCTATTTCGAGTACAATGAGATTGTAGATCTGTGTATATTCGTTTAGCATTGAACATATTAATTAGTGGAGCAGTAAAAAGTAGAAATTCTGGTATGCACTTTTTGTCAGCATTCTATTGTTCGCTGATGAATCACAGAAGCCAGGAATATCAATTCACCTGTTATCAAGAAGTTTGATGTCAAATTGTGAACTTCTAACCTTGAGGTGAAACATTTGTATGTTATAATAGGGAAATGCACATGTAGACCATAAAGAAGACCAACTGGCTATCGCCACTTAATTATGAGATAATGACCAGAGCGGCAACGCCGCTTGTAGACGCTGAAAACACTGACACAAGTTTTCGAGGTTTTCGTTTTTTAAAAATTTAACTGGGATTCTCAGACATGAGATTTTCGATGCAGAATTTTTCCGTTTACTTGTCAAAAACTATCAGTACCTAGGTCCAGTTGTATGCTTTAATACACATAAGCGCATATACATAACAGACCACAGGGTTCGCGCTACTCCCGTTTTACCGTTGGTTAGTCTTAGTACTCTGACAGATTTGTTGTTCATAAATCTGTCAAACATAATTTATAGCTCGGGAACGTACCAACAATTATTCCTCTGCACCAAATTTAGTAACCAGTAATACAGTAGAGTTTGAGCACAGGTGCTAACGTCGTTTTTGGCGTTCTACGGCGGATTTGTTTTTTTATCCAAAAAAAGTCCATGACTATATCCAAACAAACACATATATTTCAGCGTAAACCTTTTTGCAAGTGCGAAATCGTCATTCTTGACGATGTGTATTCAATATAACCACTATTTACTGCGATTACATCTTCAATTCGGGACCTAAACCGGTTTGTAACATATTGCAGTTAAGTGTCTAGTTGAAATGTTAGGCTGACGGTAGGTCAAAAATCTCAAAAACGCAAGTTCTTCGAATCTACACTCTACAGAAAATCTTTCGGTGTATTTGTCGCTCGGAAACAAGCAATAACGTAAGCCGATCTAAATCCGTTCTAAGTTTATGGTCATTTGTAGTATTCAAATTGATTCCTTAAGGTAAACTTTTTTACGCGGACCGCTAAAGATGCATCTTAGGAAGATTCGCGCGGATAATAAAAACGGTTGGCAAAATTTTCCTTGAAGTTTAGCTCAATCGGTCGTAAACCAACGGAAATATTTATTTTACCGCCTTTTCCATGCCACCCAGTTTGGGTGGCATGGAAAAGTCTGTTTAAATTGTAAAAGAAGCTATTGGGTTATAGCTGACTGAATGGCTAGCCGGTATCCGACGTCAACCATGTTAAAAAAACATTTAGGTTCATACCTCTGCAAAGGTAAAATAAAACTTGCTTGACAGCAGAAAAGGCGCGGGGTGAAGCCTGCGAGTGGTATGCTAGCCTGGGCGCTCTACTATTGTAACCTTACAGCCATTATTATGAATCTAATATCGTATTACTTTCCTTGCTCTTAGCAACTTAAGAATGGGTTGAGCTGTTTTCCAGTGGGTTTTCGAGCACATTTCTGGCAAATATTTCTGTTGTTAAAAAAATTGTAGTGTGTACTGATGTGTAGGTATAATACTTAAAAGTAATTTGTTGTTAATCATTTCTGAAAAATTATGTATATAATTGAAAAAATATTAAATATACATTTAGGTTAATGCGCAATTATCTATTATAAAAAAAGGAAAACTTTCCGACAACAGAGTCAGCAAATATTTCATTAGATATCTATATCCATTTTGAGAACAAAATCAATAGATTAGCAAAGTCTATTGGAAGAAGGCTACTCGATTCGCGTACATCCTTTAAAAATCTACCAATAACCAACCCTGTCCACGTGCGTCTCGGAAAAAAAGTGAATTAGTCAAGAGTAGAAAGCCACGTTAGAAAAAGTGAATTAGTCAAAAGTAGAAAGCCACGTTAGAAAAGTGAATTAGTCAAGAGTAGAAAGCCGCGGTACAGAATCATCAAGAGCCAACATTTCACGAGCTAGACAAATTTAGAATTGACGGAGCCTCGTGGCGGCGAAAAAACATACAAAATTAGGTGCACAAGCGTAATGGATTAGGTGTCAGGGTATTCGGAACAAAACAACTGTTCGCTTACATATTATACCTTATAGGCGTATATTAAATTGGTTAAATTAATTGGATAGGACAGGCGCGGGGCAAAGCTCGTAGCCCTGTCTAGTTTTAAGCTAAGCAAAAAGCTCTTAATTTTACTCTGTATCCATGCGGCATAAAAAAGCGCTTAATTTTCAAATTCAAGCACCAGCCTTTCCCCTCGCGAGCATAACGAGTGGTGTTGTTTCAAAAAAATGTTTTTTAATGTCATGGATAACGGATCAACGGATACTCTCTGTAACAATTAACTTAATTCAAATTTAGGCCCACTACCGTATATATATGTGGAGGAACGATTATGCACTGTTTTCTTTAAGCACCATGACAAAACGTGACACCCATACTGATGGCTAATGTTAGCACTAGCGATTAGCGATAATGTATTGGTTGTCTCTGTGAGACGAGTACCACGGGGCAGATGGAATTGGCCAGTGTGAGTTTATCATCCATCATCAGTGCCAAGTGGACTACTAACGAAGCATACCTTTCGGCAGATTAGAATAATAGTTTTTCAAGTTATCTGTTGTTGAAACTAAACGGTGTAGAAGAAGTGAAGGGGGTAGATTGAATTCAGATCTGTATTCAACAACAGCCTAGACAGTGCTGTCTATTTAGGTATATCTAAATTATCTAAAATATAAAATAACATCTAAATAAACAGTACTGTTTGACGTAAAACCGAATTGGAAAAGTATTTTTTAAAAGGAATTCAAATCTTTGGAATATTTTACTTTTCTTGTTATTCCTGCATTGCCGATTGTGCTAAATAGTAGAGCCTTATCAACCAATGCGAGATATCGGCACTCCTTAGCGTTATCCAACAGTTTCCTGACATCTGTTTACGTAAAAGCGTTCTTCACTTTCTGTAATGCCGAGAATGTCTGGAATGCAATGTTCAGCTTCCTTCGCCACACACGACCCTATTCACACACAACCCTATTTCAACCATAGGTAGTCAATCTGTGTTTGGCTGGCGTTGTGGCGGACTCTCCTCATTTCCAGTGCTATAAAGTATCGGAAGTCGCCGCTCGTATGACTGCAAGTAACCATTCTCACAACGAGCTGAAAAGATATTTCGTATTTTGGGGTCAAATGTATTCCGGGTTGTTTTAAGCAGAATAGTGTAAAAGTAAACGCTAAGGAGAAATAAGGTAGTTTATAATAATTGCCAACCGCATAGTTTCATCTCCGAAGATGGCTAATCTATACAGAGCATGAGGCACCTATTTCAGTACTACACCAAAGCGTGCGAATAGATGCGCGAATGCATTGGAATCTTTTACCTACTAACATTTTTGTTTTTTCACGTTGGTTCGCTCCTTTGATTTATTACAGATCTCGGTGGACTCAGTAGCTGGCTCCATTAAGCAGGTGTTGATCACTACCACTGTCTTCGAACGGCTTCCGAAAAAAATTGACACATTCACTATCCTTGATTGGTGTAACTGTCATCATTTGTGAACGCAGTAACAAAGCCGAAAGGCTACATTAATAAAGAGATCAAACTACACCAGAACAAAGGTGTACATAGCAGACTGCAGGAACTGTAGCCTGACTACAAAGCAACAATACAAGCTTATTCCTACCGCAGTGCGAAGAGTACTTCGAGACGAAGTCTGTGGATTAGCTTGCCGCCAATCTGGCGGCGCCCATGACGGACTGTCTCGTGTCATCTGGTGGCCTCGGGGGCGGTCCTGGCATCAGCGTGGCCGGCGGCGGCAGTAGTAGCAGCAGCGGAGGCGGCGGAGACGGTAGTGGTCCTGGGGACCAGGAACAACCTCATCTGTCGCCCGCCCTGGAGATGTTCGCAGCAGCGGCTGCTGCAGCAGCTGTAGCCGCTTCAAACGTGTCCACTATCGCTGGAAGCGCAGCTACTGTTCCGTCGACTGCCGCTACAACTGTGAGCACCTCCTCCAACATCGGCAGCATGGACCCGACGCCCATAACCAGCAATCCCGGTAGTCAGAGTAGCCTTCGACACCATTCACCACCATCGACGTCATCGTCGCCATCAACAGCATCGGACACCTCTGTCTCCGGTACTTGCGGAAGATTTAATGATAATAAAGTTGAAGGTGATGGCTGTTGCGCCATAGCGGCGACTACCATCAACACCTCAAACTCTGGCGCAACGTGCATTGCCGGAAGCGGCCGTATCCGAGAAAAACATCTCATGCAATTGATCAATTCGGACCCATTAGAGCCGTTCGGATACGGCCCCAGCCACGAACAACAACAACAACAGTCGCAATCTCAGCTTCATCCCTTAAGTTCTGATGGCGGTGACGAAAGCCATAGTGAAATCGATAACGTGACTGGCAGCGGTGTAAGCTCCGTTGACGATAATAGCGCCATTGGTCTTGACAGCTTTGGTAACAACATTGAGAAAGTACCGGAACACAACAACCTTGACCAGGAAAATCAAGATGCCCTGGCTGCTGTTTTGAACGCTTCGGAGAATCAAAAGGATCTGATAATGATGGTCTACAAGAAGCTGCAGCAGGAACAACAGGAACGAGAAAGAATGAAGCGTTTACAAATGCTCCGAAAGTCAGTCGCTGCGGAGTCTGCTCAAAGCATCGAAAGCAAGCTGCAACAGGCGTCGCAGCAGCAGCTTCGTCAACAACACTTGCACAGAGAAGGTGACGATAAACAACTACTGCAGCAAATGCGAAATGAACGCGACAACGGGCAGAGTCCCGTTGCAACCGCCGCTTTAGATTCAACATCCATTGCTGCAACTACTCTCAGCGGCCTTCTTGAGAACCTTAATAGTTGTACGGAAGTCGGAGGCGTCGATGTCGACGAGAAGCTGCTAATGCGACTAATGCGAAATTCAACAACCCAAGTTAAAAGCGTTAACGATATCGCACCGGTCGCCGATACTCTGACTACTAGTAACAAAGCGCTCGGTAGCAATGGCGGTAGGCGTGATGGACATCATTCACCGAGACCGCAACATCACGACCATCTTGGCAGTAACCATGACAACGTACTCGGTAACCTTGAACGCGCCGACGATGTCGGAGATCTTAACGAAGGTGAAGTCGGCTGTGTTGCTATCGCGGTTACCACAACGGAAATCAGTGCCGCTCGAAGCATTGGTTCGACTTCGCAAACTTCCTATCAAAGTCATATTGCGCCTACTGCAAATGTTGGAAGCTTCCTAATGGACGATCACGATGAAGATGAACTTATCGGTAGTCATCACGACGAGGATGATGATGAAGAAGATAATGACGATTTATTAGGCGGTAGTCTGGAAGGCGACGATGATGATGGGGTCGGATCGGGTGGAGGCGGCACCGGAGGTGACGGTGTTTGTGGGGTCTGCCGTGAAGCATATAGTCAGCCACCGCGTGTGCTCAACTGTTTGCATGTATTCTGCGAAGCATGTTTGGCCAAGCTTCGTTCGAAGAAGAGACCGGCAGCGGTGTCAAACTTTGGCCAGATGTCGACGAAGGCACCAGTCGGTGGAGGTTTTGTCGTACGCTGCCCGAAGTGCCAGGTGGAAACGGAATGTGCTCATGGCGTTCAGACGCTTCCGCTCGACTACGTCCTCATTAATCGTCTCGATACTGAAGCCATTTACAAGAGGACAGCCGTTTGCACCAGTTGCAAGAGTGAGGTACTATACAGTTTAAGTTATGTTTTAATAATTCCTTTCAGCAGCAAGTGCGTTTTTTGCTTTGTTTAGTACTAACTCGCATTCCTATGAAAGGAAATAACAAAAGTGTTTGACACCAGTGAATTGATCGCTGAAATCACTTCGCTTTAAAACAAACACGACAATTGTAGTTTTTCAGTTCGGCAGTCAGTTTTTGGTATTCTGCAGAACCGGGATGAAAATGTAGGTGTAAGTATCCACGGGACAACATACGATGCGGTCTGCTGCCCCTTGTACGACATATACGTGGAGATAGTAAATTTCTGGCATATCGGTGATTTGTTAAAGCTACCTCATAGATCACCTGTAACACCTGAACACAACCCTGACGCACTATTGAACTTTAAGTCTTGTTGTAACACTTCATTGGTCATAGCCTAACTCTGCCTAGTCTCCATACTGGCTGATCTGTCAAGAGGGCCAGCCAGTCTCTATAACTAGGAAAAAAAACGTTCTCAGCAACGGATAGATGCTAACAGGTGTTCCTACGCTGTTACCGTTTTCCTGTCGAGAACATTTCAACCTTTCTATAGAACGATTATGATTATAAAGACTTCCCAGATTTCCCTAGAGTACCTCCTTCTAAGAGAATACTCTCCTAATAGTTTGGGTATATAAATTTGAATGTTTTAACACCTTCAAGAGAAGTTTTGGGGGTATTACTGGCATTCAACATACTTTCATGCACTAAAACACCAATATTTTTTTCGATTTTCTTCCCTCCCTGCTGACTCAGCGCCAGTTATGGAATCAATTCTTATAGAGATTGAATGACTTGCTAGTAGGAAACACAGACGTTGTGTGTTTAGGTATCACATTTCGAGTTCCGCGACCACTCTGTAATCTCTCCAGAGAAAGAAAGCAAAAAAACGTACCAATGTTAGGATATGCAGTAATTAAACCCTGTTGTACTTTTATCGGTTGTCATTTCCACAGGACAGTGCAATCGCTCGCTGCCAGGATTGTTCAAATTTCTTGTGCTCCAACTGCCGAAAGGCGCACTCATCGATGTTATGCTTCGAGAACCACAAAGTAGTATCATTTGAAACGTTTGATCAGGAGCGAGCCCAGATCCACCGCGCCGTGAGCTGTCTTAGACACCCTCGCAAAGTCGCAGTCCTTTACGATCCAGTCTGTGGAACAGTGCGTATCGCGCTTTTCGTATTTTCTTGCAGATCGTGTTTTCAGCAATTCATGATTCTGGGCAGCTAGCTAGAATCTTCTCTTTAGAATGTCTTTTGCTTCTTCCGTTCTACCTAGATTCCATGGCGTGCTAGCTTCAATGGATGGCTAGTAGGGCTTTATCATCTAGGAATAACGAGCTCTTTTTGCACTTGTCGACATTTTTGCAACAATGTTGGCCTAAAATAGGAAGATACACTTAATAAATTCAAATCAAAGGAGATGCATTGTTTTCCCTAGGTGGAGTCGGGTAGTCGTTACTGGATGGCTGATATTCAAGGACAATGACGTATTGAATGCAGCAATGAATTTTGTTTCTCTCCTTTTACTTTTAGGTTATGTGCAATGACTGTTTGGTGGCAGGACATCAGGGCCACGGCTGTAAAAAAGCTTTGCACTTCGATTCTCGTGAAAGGACTGAGCTTCAGAGTTTGCTCAACGATGCACGTCAGAAATTCAACGCCTTTGATGACGTGAGTTCCTGACACAGTATGTAGGTAGATGTTTTTACGAATTCAACTAATTGCACACATTTTTTCGTTGCGTTCATTATATGGTAAGCAGGTACTGAAAATTAGTTCAACATAAAGTTGTTCTCTCCAACTGTTTTTTGTTTTTACTTTGATATTTTTAATAATTAACCAAACACATTCATGTTTATTGTAAAAAGCAGAACAGCTGCTTTTTTGGTAGGCAGCCCATTATGAGTAAGGGTATTCTAGAACGGTCGGATGTCCTTTTCGCTTTTGGGCATATAAACTGGTTTCCTTAACACCTCCCGCCGCATTGGATAGCTCGAGAGGTAACTTGGATTCCTACAAGAAGCTTGCAGATAGTTTTGAAATATTTATGGCAGAACTTATCTACATCTGAGGACAACTGCAGTCGTAATAAATCTCAAAAGTTGATCTTGGAGAAACTCTAATATGATTACATTTCAATTTTTTGTCGCAGGCAAACGATGCGTTAACCACATCGCTGTCGGAGCTTCAATTGACGCGTGATTCCGTGCGTTCATCAATAGAGGAAACTTTCATTACGTATAAGAACCTTTTAGAACGCGCGAAGGACGTGGCTCTTGAGGAACTTGAAAAGGTACACTCCTCGCAGGAGATGCGGGTTATGGACGATATACAGCAGTGTCAGGAATCAAGGGTACATCTTGAACATGCGCTCGCTTTCGCCGAAAAACTGGTGAAATACGGAGATGCCAGCGAATTTTTGGCACTTAAAACACTTGTAACTTCGCGAGTGCGGAAGCTTACTTGCAGTTGTCCCCAAAGCAAGGATCAAGGGGAGCTGCGATTCGTCACCGATGAAGCAAAGTTTGCGCAGGCAGTGCGCACGCTCTTCGGGCACGTTGTACCAACAAGCGGATCTCGGCAGCAGCAGCACCAGCACCAGCAGCAGCAGCAGGAAAATAACCTTCTGCAAACCGTACAACCACCTTCAAGCGATAATACCATTGGAGGCCTGGATTCAAGTCACAATAGCGTATCAAGCGTTGGCAGTGGAACAGCTGGCAGTTTGTTGAGTTCACCATTCGCGCCTGATATCAGCAATACGAGTGCGGCCGGTCTTTTACCATCGGATATTGTGGACGCAGTGAACTCATCGGCTTCAAGCATGGTACCTCCGGGTCCACACTTCGGCTCTCTCGAACACGCAGCCAGCGGAGTAGTCCATCCAATTTTGCCGCCTGGTGGACCACTATCAGCAGGTGGTCCACCGTCTTTACCTGCTCTTGATCCTATTGTGGCTCCAGCAGAGATAAATGAACTTCGTTCAGCACTTGCACAGTACGGGCTTGCAACGCTGGCGGGAGTGGAACAGGTTGATGTTCTTCCGACCCCCGACGTGCTTCCATTACTCGTGCGCGATGTAGCTACGGGGCCTCGAGGTATGGTTGTAGGTGGGGAATCTAGCCGAATCGGACCGCCCACCGGTCCACCTTCGGCGGTATCCTCTGGTCCCACTGAGGAAGAGAACCATCTCATGAACAACCTGTCAGCATTAGCCAAGATGGGCCCGATGGGACCGGCTTCGTACGCTGGGAGCCCCGTGCCTCTAAATGGACATGGAGCCCCTCTTCGTGGTGGGTCCGGACCTGTTGCTCCCTTGGCAATTGCTGCAGGTCCCCTCTCAGCGGGTCTTGATGCCAGTAGTTGCGCACCAGGACAACGAAGCCCAACCTCAAGTGTCGCTAGTGTGACTCTCTCTTCGTCAACGCCTGGGCCTGCTATAAAGTGAGTGGCGCCTCGAATTTTCTATGTAGCATATAATATTGCTTATTACACAAATCAATCTATTCAAATTTTCGATCCACTCATCACTTATTATGCGACCATTGGCCACAACTGGGGCTGGAAAATACTCCGTTTGTGTAAACTAAATGTGGTCGCAACAATAAGGTCCACTTTGCAACAGGCGACGAAGACCCTTTTAATGTGTCGTAGCCGTACTTTAGTAGAGAACATGTCACGTGTCAATAAAATCCTACTGAAAATTGTTCAAACGTTTATCAGTCGGAGTCACTTTGTAAGGCGAAAGTCTCTTTGTTTGTATTCAAATAGTGTAAGCAGTACAGGAAACAGCTCTAGCGGAGGAAGCAGCGCCGGTCGTGGAACACGCGTGACTCCTATGCATATTCGCATTAAGTTCGGCCAACTTGGATCAGGGCCGACGCAATTCTCGTCCCCACACGGTTTTTGTCTGGGACCCAACGAGGAGATTGTTGTGGCAGACACGAACAACCACCGGATGCAAATTTTCGATAAAGCAGGTGAATTAAAGAGTGAGTTCGGCACTCAGGGCAAGGAAGAAGGTCAGCTCTGGTATCCTCGAAAGGTGGCTGTCATGAAGTCCACTGGAACATACGTCATCTGCGATCGCGGAAACGAACGAAGCCGCATGCAGCTGTTCACCAAAAATGGAGAATTTATCAAAAAGATCGCAATACGGTACGGGCATTCCTTCATGCACCAGTCTAACCTTTTGTACTATGTTTCTATTCGCCCTTGACGCAAGATTGTCTACGCTTCAATGAAAGTCTGCATTATGTTAATAGTTTTTCCCATAAATAAAACACTCCCCTAATGAACCTATTGGTTAATTTTAATTTACTTTAAAGCCTAGCTTCCATAGTTTTCGGTATTCGAATAGGCCGTTGACTTTCCAAATCTAGGCATACTAAAAGTTGCTTGGTTCAATGGCTGCTGTCGTCGGAAATGGATAGCGGCTTTTCATACACGCATACATAACAAGTGATGCTAAAAAATTAAAAATCACGCATACATAACAACTGGTGCTAAAAAATTAAAAATCCGCTTACGTGACCAGTGTCTTTCATTTCGTGTTCTAGCGAGAGATGTGTAGCACAAAAATAATGTTAAGTGAGATGCGTCAGTATTGGTGAACTCAACGGTTTTGTTATTCGTACACTCGCAGATATATTGATATTGTCGCCGGGTTAGCGCTGACCAGTGACGGACGCATTGTGGCTGTGGACTCCGTCTCTCCGACGGTGTTTGTAATTGCCGAGACCGGTGATCTGCTGCTCTGGTTCGATTGTAGCGAGCATATGCGGGAACCCTCTGACATCGCCGTTTGGGGCACAGAGTTCTACATCTGTGACTTCAAGGGACACTGTGTCGTTGTGTACAATGAGTGCGGCAGCTTTTTGCGGCGAATTGGGGGTGAAGGCTTGACAAATTTCCCTAATGGAATCGACATATCCGACCATGGTGACATTCTTGTCGGCGATTCGCACGGAAACAGGTATGCTTGTTCGTTTCGCTTTCGATGGTTAAATTTCTAATATACTGTAGGCTTCCATTGAAGGCCTATTAATATTTGATCGTAGTCGCATTAAATCATTTGGCTCGGTTTCTTTAATAAGCAAGCAAGCAAGCAAGCAAGCAAAGGCAATTCCATTTAAAAACCAGTTGAATCTGTTGTGCAATGTTTAAGCGATATTTTTGGCAAGCGAGTTCATCGATTTTTCCAAACCGTTACTAACTTCGTCGTTAACTTCTAATTCATGTTCGTACATTAGGTTCCACATTGTGGTTTTCAATCGGGATGGACAGGCGATTAGCGAATTCGAATGTCCGTACTGCAAGGTGAGCCGCTGCTGCGGACTGAAGATCACCTCTGAAGGATACGTGGTCACGTTGGCTAAGAATAATCACCACGTGCTTGTCCTTAACACGCTGTACATCACCTGAACGCAAATCTGCGATTTGCAAGAACCTATCGTTTGGAACCTACGTTAGAAGGAATTAATACTTAATGAAAAACAGACTATACGTGTGACTAGCTCAGCTTAGAAATAGCTGAATGAATGAGAACATATA
>NW_019211456.1:12377004-12428162 GCF_002443255.2 Varroa destructor
CAGACAGACAGACAGACATACGCACGAACGAACGAACAGACAGACAGACAGACAGACATACGCACGAACGAACGAACAGACAGACAGACAGACATACGCACGAACGAACGAACAAACAGACAGACAGACATACGCACGAACGAACGAACAGACAGACAGACATACATACGCACGAACGAACAGACAGACAGACATACATACGCACGAACGAACAGACAGACAGACATACATACGCACGAACGAACAGACAGACAGACATACATACGCACGAACGAACAGACAGACATGACATACATACGCACGAACGAACAGACAGATAGACATACATACGCACGAACGAACAGACAGATAGACATACATACGCACGAACGAACAGACAGACATAACATACGCACGAACGAACAGACAGAAATAACATACGCACGAACGAACAGACAGACATAACATACGTACGTACGAACGAACAGACAGACATAACATACGTACGTACGAACGAACAGACAGACATAACATACGTACGTACGAACGAACAGACAGACATAACATACGTACGTACGAACGAACAGACAGACAGACAGACATAACATACGCACGAACGAACAGACAGACAGACAGACATAACATACGCACGAACGAACAGACAGAGAGACATAACATACGCATGAACGAACGAACAGAGAGACATAACATACGCATGAACGAACGAACAGAGAGACATAACATACGCATGAACGAACGAACAAAGAGACATAACATACGCACGAACGAACGAACGAACGAACAAAGAGACATAACATACGCACGAACGAACGAACGAACGAACAAAGAGACATAACATACGCACGAACGAACGAACGAACGAACAAAGAGACATAACATACGCACGAACGAACGAACAGAGAGACATAACATACGCACGCACGAACGAACAGAGAGACATAACATACGCATACGCATATGAACATACGCATACGCATATGAACATACGCATACGCATATGAACATACGCATACGCATATCGAAAACATACGCATACGCATATAAACATACGCATACGCATATAAACATACGCATACGCATATAAACATACGCATACGCATATAAACATACGCATACGCATATAAACATACGCATACGCATATAAACATACGCATACGCATATAAACATACGCATACGCATATAAACATACGCATACGCATATAAACATACGCATACGCATATAAACATACGCATACGCATATAAACATACGCATACGCATATAAACATACGCATACGCATATAAACATACGCATACGCATATAAACATACGCATACGCATATAAACATACGCATACGCATATAAACATACGCATACGCATATAAACATACGCATACGCATATAAACATACGCATACGCATATAAACATACGCATACGCATATAAACATACGCATACGCATATAAACATACGCATACGCATATAAACATATGCATACGCATATAAACATATGCATACGCATATAAACATATGCATACGCATATAAACATATGCATACGCATATAAACATATGCATACGCATATAAACATATGCATACGCATATAAACATATGCATACGCATATAAACATATGCATACGCATATAAACATATGCATACGCATATAAACATATGCATACGCATATAAACATATGCATACGCATATAAACATATGCATACGCATATAAACATATGCATACGCATATAAACATATGCATACGCATATAAACATATGCATACGCATATAAACATAGCATACGCATATAAACATATGCATACGCATATAAACATATGCATACGCATATAAACATATGCATACGCATATAAACATATGCATACGCATATAAACATACGCATACGCATATAAACATACGCATACGCATATAAACATACGCATACGCATATAAACATACGCATATGCATATAAACATACGCATATGCATATAAACATACGCATATGCATATAAACATACGCAAAACATAGAAATCGGAAGGTGGGAAGATGCCACGCATTCTAAAAGGTGG
The DNA here is from genome assembly GCF_002443255.2 of Varroa destructor. Lineage (NCBI taxonomy): Eukaryota > Metazoa > Arthropoda > Arachnida > Mesostigmata > Varroidae > Varroa > Varroa destructor. Next base: position 12,379,046 of record NW_019211456.1, read on the forward strand.
TGATATATCGTCTACTTTCATTCATAATTGCTTGTAATGACGCCTATTCGAGTGAAAACCCAACAGTGATGATTATGCGGGTTGCGAATGGCCTAGGGGAGACATGAACCAAGGTGATTCTTCCGTTTGGCTCTTACAGGCCCTATCACCCCTTCCTTGTACGCTGATCGGTCCGATTAATTGAGAGCGGGTTAGTCAGCTTCCGAATTAGTTGCTTGGCTTTTGACAGCTACGAAAGAAGCACTATGTTGTTAGTACACTATTTGATTGGTGCCTAAGTTTACGACGAAATGAGGGGTGATGTGTTTATATCTGATATGGGTATGATTATATACGTTACTTTAGGTTTGAAGAACTGTTCAACTCTGAAAACTGCCTAGTTTCAATATATACTTGTGGGTCGCAGTGTAAGTTCATAAAATCGAAATCGTACACCTAGCTGAAAGCCGCTACGATGACGCTTCCATCTGGTTTGCTTTTTTTTTCTTCTATTTACGTATTGTTGTGACGATATTGGGGGCACCCGGCGGTAAAATGACATTTTTTCTTGTCCTTTTCCCCCCAGTTAGTAATGCTACCCCAAATATGTATAACGCCCTTTTACTTATCTTATATTGTCATTTGTATCGTACGCTGCTGCTATTGTTGAAAATTAGCGGCTATTTATCTTGCGTTGTTTGCTACTCACATTAAGGCGATCAGCACACTCGATGTATGCGTCATTAAGACCGAGCGAGAAAGAAAAAGCCTAGGTAGAATTGTTGTGCAAGTGTGCTTGGAGAAAGTGAACGTGTTCTTGATGACACTGACTTTGCAAAAAGAACAGTTTTTTCGACGTTTCTGCTGTTTACGCAGGATGCCATAATAGGTAACTGCTTGATTCATTCAATTAGTGACGCATTGAAGAACTCCTTGTAGTAGAGAAGAGATTCGTTCAAAATTCGTTAAATTCCTATGTTTGTATGATGGTATGTCTGTGAGAGGAGGGAAAACGGAGACGGGAGAGAGAGGATTTGTGAATGTATTGGCTTTTGGACGATAAGGAAAAAAAATTCACTTCAAGAACCGGCTGGTCCGCCGCGTAGAGTCGGGTGGCATTGTGGATGCGTTTGTGTCACCAACGCTTAGCTCCGCATGCAGAAATGAGTTTAAAACCGAGAACAAGAAAACACCAGCGACACCGCCATGCAACCATAATGCCGGATAACTGTGGAAGCGAAGACATTTAATAACGTACAAAACAGAAAACGCCTTCCAACGAAAAAACCTTCCTTTTCGTTGAAGTGCTTTCAAACCTTACTATTTTTTATTTTTCAAGTGGTTAACAGGAAGAAAAGCTGATGTGAGCTGACAGAGAGAAGGTGTTTAGCGTTGGGAAAGCCCTGCTGGGCCTAACACTGAGGAAAAACGAGGACAATAATAATAATAATAGTGCCGTGAAAAGAATGCCATTCAAGCGAGGTTAATTTGTAAGGACTAAGCTCTGTAAAGCGAAGACGAGCGAAAACAAAAACATTATATATATATATATATATATATATATATATATATATATATATATTAATCATACATCACGAAGAGGGTGGAAAGCGATCGACCAGTGACGTCCTTTAACTTCATTTTAGTGTGAATGTCATGTTTGTGTAGAGTTATAGAGGAGTATGTTTTTGAGTGGTTCTGTGTATGCGTGTACTGAGAGGCATGATAGATATAATTGGTAAATTCTACCAGTGATAAGGGGTAAAGTCAGCTGCACATAAAGGCGAATACACACGTGTAATGTCCTTCAACACACGCATACACAGATCTACTCACTCACAGTAAATGGAAGGAGAATGAGATTAGATATGTTTATTGAGTGTATGGACGTGTGGATTTTTACTTACGCATTATCGTGGCTCGGCCGCCCCCGACAGTGTTCAGGTAAACTACTGCTATCACAACTACGAATGAATTGCTTTGTCTCAGTGTCTAAGCGCAAGTGGAACCCCAGCACGAACAGCGGGGCGTCGCCGGGAGTCTAGGAACTCGCTGACATCTGCCAGGCCGCTTTATGTTTAGGGCTGGTAGGAACATGCAGCTGAGCTTCAGTAGTCATCTTTGATATTATACAATAACGTTATAATAGTTATAAAACAATGTGAGGTATAAAAAATAAAACAATGTGAGGTATAAAAAATAAAACAATATGAGGTATAAAGAAGGGGGAGTGAAGGAAAAATAACCACGGCGGAAAAGTCGCAGCAGCAACATACCCGACAACAATAACAACAACGAACAACAATGACAGTAGAAACGGCAACAATGAGGTTAGGAACACCCCAATGAAAACACAGAACGTCACAGCCATGTCTACATATATATGCAATTTGTTAACGACTTGATCTTACTAATGTTAATGGTGGTGGCACCTGTTTGCAAACAGTTAACGCTTAGGCCTCTCGTCCGTTCGAAGACAGTTTACTCGAGGCGATGAGGAGCAGTGGTGAAAGGTTTAGAATGGGCCAGTGAAAATATGCTTACCCTCCTGCAAACTGCCGAAGGAACTTCCACGGTCGACTATCTCTTAATCAGCGCTTAAAGTCCAGTGTTGACGAGTAATTACGACCGCAACAATCATGGCGATAATTACTGCCAAAACATCTGTAGCAGAAGGAATGGAGGAATAGAGAACTCCCGACAGGCAGTCAATCATTCTGTATCGCCGATTCGTTTGTATGCGTTTTACGCACGCGTAAAGTCAGTTGTCAGTGATGAACCGGTAGTCATCCATTTGTCACCGACAACCGCGCAAAGTGTCTCAGAAAACGGCATCGTGGGCGGGCAAAACAAAAAAGAAAACTGTCTTTGTTCTGTTGTGGAACGGCATTTGCGGTGACAGTCTCATCGAATGGTGTTTTGTCCACCAGCAACGAGTTGTTATCATAACTTAAACGTGAACACCTCCATGTAGCTGCTGCCTTGAGTTTGCCTGCCGATAACACAGGGAATAATCGCGATAATTATTTAATAATAATTATTATTACTTTCTCCAATTACTGACGCACGATGAAGGATCGAAACTGAAAGTGGCAGACAAAAAATCATTATATATACATCATATTCTATATATCTAAATATATACATCTCGAAATATATATATATACACACATACATCTATATATGACGAGCGGCCTAGTTTAAAGGCCTGTGCTGCGCGCTGTTCCTTTTGCTATGGCGTGCGGTGAGCTTGTCCATGTTGAAACTATAGACCTCATCCACACTCTTTTCAGTAGAGGGGGGTGCCATGATGTTTACTAAAATGCATTTTGAAGTTTGTTTGGTTTATCACCACTCTTACCGCTAATTATATTTTAGCGTCAATTAATGTTCTTATTATATTAATATAATTGTAATTATATATTACATTACAGCGTATTTTGTCTTTCCACTCATCTATTTTATTATTACATCGTGTATATGTATAATAATCTAATGTTATTATTATTATATATTAGATTACTGTAAAACAATAACAACAAAAAGTGACAATTGTACATGTAGTTGATTGATGAAGTCGGCTCCCATTGGCGACTGACAACAGTCCGCTACTAGATTCTCATATATTCATAAAAAAATATATATATACATACATGCATATAATTGTATTCAGATTATTACTGGTGATAGAAATCGGTGGAGAGACGAAGTATCAAAGGAGTTATAAAACGAAAGATATGATGAGGCGAAAACGAAAACATAACAACAACATATCATTATTTTCATCTGCAGGTTTCTTTTTCCATTGACGGATATACATATATATCCAAAAAATAAGGCTGAGGGGAAAAATATGTAATTATATAACAACCTATTCTAATGTACATAAAGTGGCTATAAAAACAAAACAAAAACGAAAGTGTGGCGATCTATTGTGTATGTAGTTACCTACATAATAACAAAAACACGGAAAACTACATGTAGCGCGGGCATATTTATAAAGAACATTGTTCACACCTTTGTGTCACTTTTGAAAAAAGAGGATCGGATAACGGGAGGTTAGTTGAAGGTAAAGTCTCTACACTAATCAAAGACCCAAGTGGCTATTCATTGTATCATCCATCCTACGCATGTACGGCAAAAATCAACAATCGTTGTCGATATATATATATATATATATATATATGTATCAAATCAGTTTTATTACCACCATAACTATTGCTGCTGAGATCTGCTCCATCGGAACGAAAAAACATTGAGGGACGGAAAGTAAGCAAGCGCAAAGGAGAGACACCAAAGACTAGTGCCAACTTTATTCTCATTGTGTAGAGATAATCATACCACTATAAAAATACTGTTGATGATGCCGTGATCGATAGCCTAACACGTGCGGGAAACAAGAACACATCTGGTAGACACAGAATACGCTGATGACGATGAGGATTATAATGATGATGGAAATGCTGATGATGTTGGATGGTAGTTGCAACAAAACTACTAGACTTTAAACACATGCTAGCCCTAATCTTATCGCTTAGTATTTGCACTTACAATGTAGCGGTTGTACTAACGAGAAAGCAATGTATGTGCTTATCCATGGTAGGACAATAATAACACTGATGATGATAATCACGATAATGCCAGGATAAAAGCGTTGTCGAACACGCACATTACTATTCATGGATATATTGAAAAAAAAAAGATATTTCTGACATTCGTTCTGCGCCAGCCACAAAGCCTCGAATCACTTCGTTCTTGCTTCGCAATTGGAAGTTCTTCCCACCAAGTGATACCATATTCCGAACTGTGTAGATCTTACAAACTTGTACACACCTTAGCCTAAATAATATTGCTAATAATAATAACAATAATAATGTTAGTTATAATAAAACTAGAGCTTGTCCTTTGCACGTGCAGAGGCGGGACGTAGCGGACACAAACCCTCGCTGGTTGTTAGCAACACTGTTAGCAACTGAAAAAATCTAATGCTTGTGTTCTCGTATTGGAAATTGTTCATACCATAGTATTAGTAGGTTATCGATGAATTTAATTACAGTTTTCGTCGTAGATGCCAGCGATAGACGATACGTGTGACAAACTATCCCACGCATCCGTTTCGTATGCATTGTTGGCATGTTGGTTTGTCGGTGTTTCGATATATGTTTGTGATTAACTGATAGTTTGTTACGATATTGAATAGAGCTTCGATAAAGGAAACTTCACTCTTAACTGAGGCCTTTCCCATTGACGAAAAATTGATCAGGCAATTAATAAGGCATTACCAAAAAAAGACAATTCTCCTATGAGGCACGCCACTTAAGGAGGGCCTATTCAACCTTAAATTGTTACGACCGTGCATTCTTGGTAGACAAGCGATGACAAAAAGTACATTATCCAAATTACTTAGAAAATGCTGCTCAAAAGAAAGGGGTTAGTGGTTTTCAATAAACGCTGGCTAGGGAGAAACGTATCACGATGCCGCTAGAACGCTACCAAAGACATCAATTCTTCATCTGAGGGTATCCAACGGATCTGTCATGCACTTCAGCACTATTATAGCACTATCGACGATATACAGACACGTCTTAATGAAGTCAAAAATGCGCAGAACGAATTAAGAGGAAAAAGAAAACAAAGAAAAGGGTAATCGAATGTTTATAGAAACTGCGGTTTTGGGAGTCTGTGTTGTGCGCCTCACCTTCATTACAGGCGCCCTTTTTTCTCATTCAGTAAGAAAAAACAAACCGCACTTTTCCCTCTTAGAGTGTATTACTATATAAAATTCACATGAGTATTTATCGCACAGCTAGCTTGGGTATGATTGACACCAAGGACCGAGCGTGCAACGTGGTAATCAGAAGGCTATGAGCGGTTTAAACTGACATCCAATCAGTCGTGAACGTGACAACGAGCACGAGCATCGTCGGCGTCGGCGGAAAACACAGTGTTAGTTTTTAAAGGATTATTATTATTATATTGCTGATGTAATATAATATATAGATATACATATACATAAAATTAATTGGTGCAAAGATGAAACAGGCTTCAGCGTGTAAATCACGCTCATGTCAACTGATATATATATAAATATATATATATATATAATATATATATATATATATATATATATATATATTAGGCGGCGATTGCTGTCAATTTTGCGAATGTAAAGATACGAAGAACTGACGTTGCTCGGGTCGTGGGGAGAAATAAGAGAGAAACGGAAATGCGTGTGTAAAAAAATATATATATATACATATATCGTATTGTACGAATTTTTGTGCATTCCACGTATTGCTGATTTCCATATTTCACAACATCGACAAAAGCAAACCTATGGTAATAACGACGATGATAAAACACAATATATATACACATCCATCATGTATATGTATATATATATATATATATTTACACATAATATACCGGTCCCTATCCTCACCCCGACAAATAGGATTAGTCAGTGGTGAAGACCGCACACGCCTTTTTGTTGCGGATCTTTTCCAATATGCAGAAAAATTTGTGTTATCTCATTATATAGCAGACGGAAAACAAAGAGGACAAACACTAAGAGAAAGACGAAACGAAAATATGAAAAATATACACAAAAATAAACAATACAATGGATGTTGACAGTCTGCCGGGATTCTTGTTCTCTTCTACAAAACACGGTTCGAAACTTAATAAAGCTTTTGTACACGTACTCACAATCGAGCATGAGTTTTTGGCGAGAGCGTTGAAAAATGTACGCCACAAATTCTTGAACGTGTCTATCAATAATTCAATGCCATTGTACATCACATAACCAACCTGTTGTACTGTTGGCTTAACAATAAAATAATAACTAATTCCAATTTCTGTTCTAGCAGGTTGATATTTACAACAACCTATATTCGCTCCATTGCAGCTGCTGTCGCTTTGGCAAAAACGAATGTTTTGACGCAAATAGCAAGCACGCCAAAAATCCGTCTAATGGTTTTTAGTACCGTTGCACAGTAAAACGACTAATTTTTAAAAAATACCGAAGTAGCAAGTAACTTTTGAGAAGTAACCACGAAAATGATTCGGTGGTTAATTTTTGAGCTAGATTGCTTTCTTATTGTTACTGAGAAAAACAATTGATATTGAATTTAGCAGGTACTTGAGTAGAATTAGCCATAACTGATAGGAGTATACGTGATACACGTGTAATTAAAACGATGACAGTATGTTACACTCCGAATAACGTGTTGGGATTTAAATAGCAAAATACATTGGTCCAAGTTTATGAAATGGCCAACAAGGACCAGGCCGCTTAAACTACTATAGTTCAGGAAACTTTGTATCCATTTGTACAAATCAGAGATGTAGACATCATGGAAACATGTTTACAGAATACGATGGCAAAAAGATTAGGTGCCCAGTTGTTGATATTCCCTCCCAGTATTCGATTCCTGTTAAAATTACTGCGTTATGACATAAGATATATGCTTGAAAATTGACTACCAATTTTGCCCCGAATTTCTCGTGCGTGCGTCAAATTTTTCTAGCAATTATGGGCTAAAAAGCATAGCTTTCGTATAGAAAGACTGGGAAAAGGTCCTCGTTTTCTTTGAATGCACGTATTGCTCCGTCAAACAGACAGCACTAGTAATTGCGATGAGGCGATTGTCACTGGCACAAGATACAATATATGATTGCGTAGTGCTGATTAACGATAACAGTTGACTTGGTACAACTGTAATACCACTAAATTGATTTTATTCAAGACCAAGCCAGCAGTTAAATAAGCAAATGGTATGTGTAGTTCGGGCTTCTTTAATAGTTTTTCTGGTGTAAATATATTTGTTACTGATAATATAATATTGTAAACATTGCCTATATACACACACACATTATAACTACCTGCTATTACTAATACATGCATTCGGAATCCATCCGTTTCCGCGAGCGACGTACGTGTCCAACACGTAGTCGTTTCACGGGACTGAAGCAATGAAAGATACAGCATAAACTAGTGGTAACAATGAAGCTTCACGATGCTACTTGTGGCCACACGTTCATGGCCTCAGTGTGAGTTGTGCTTTTTGCTCATCTTTATTAACGATAGTGATAGTTACTATAAAAATGATAGTAAACATTATACTACAAGCAAATTCCGCTTACATGTATCGCCAGATTTGGTGATTCTATCTGTCCTGCTTGATTTTATTGAAAAACAACACCTAGAGATTTTAATTGGTTGACACCAAAGTATTACGAATGTACGAGTCTCTTATTCTCTATATTTATGCTCGAAAATTGAAGAAAGGCCGAAGCACAGCGCTGGTTTGAGCCTCGTTTATTTGGCGCATCAAAAACAGGATTATCAAATTCGGGGTCGTAATAAGTTCATAAGGGCGAGGAACGTTACATTCGTGATTGTAGTACACAATACGCGTTCAGCGAACGCGTGGCGCCTCCGTTGCTCTACCGATACCGAAAAGTGATCTTTATCGGTAAAGTCACTGCTGTTAAAAATCAAGAGCGCATTGAACAGACTCTGCCAGATTGTTATCTACAAAGGCGCATTACAAATGAAATCTAATTGTTATTGCGATATTATGTAAACACATCTATATAATTATCTTCATAAGTACATGTGGACTATACTCCCGTTGCAAACAGCAAAACAGAATTTAGCGCACGAAAAATATCATCAAAGATCGTAAATAGGAAAGCCGCCCTATTTCGAAAATATTCTTGGGAAGAGTAAAAGACAAATACGAGGAGACTGTCGGATTGCTATCATCGAACGCGCGGAGCCAATATATATATATATATATATATATATATATATATATATATATATATATGTCGCCAAAAAGATGTTGCCGAAAGTATTCAGAAGAACGCTGTTTTGTAATCGCGTATATCGTCTTCGGCACCGTGCATTGATATAGATGGGCAACCTGCACTATGCTTCGTCAAAAGTACGTGTGGAAATGGCCTAGACAAATAAATGTGATTATATGGGTTCCCCTTGATAATGTGTTTATTTAGCTGCTGTCAAATATGACCTTATACACAAACTAATATAAAAGAAACATGTTTTTTATTCTGGACTGTTTTCACTGCGTTTCTAGGGGGTTTGAATTGGGATATTGTGCCCGAATTGAAATGAAAATACAAACAACTCGCAAAGATTTACCGTTACGTGGAGCACACAAGCGGTGAGAAATGTGATTTCGTAAAGGTGGTTTGTAGAAGGAGTCGGTTTTTCAATAAAAATCGTTTGAAGTAAAACTTCCCTTTGACAAAACTCTTAGCCACTAGCCCACGAACGTGTCGTGCCGGTTAAAATAGGCAAACATCAAGGCGCTTATATATGATTAGGCTACTCTTAAAGACCAACGAAGGTACGAAATGAACGTTTATGTTACTACCTTCATTCTCCAATATCAAAATGGTAGTTGAGATACATGCAAAGCAGGTTTAAATTCTAGACAATTCGGTGTGTCAAAGTGTAGTTTCTGATAATAGAAGCGATCTGCAAACGGCATATTGCCGCAGACTTAAATCTACGTAATCGCGTCTACAGCTCACATCTGCGCCGCGTGAACTAAGCCTGAAGATAACGACATGATTTTACGTTCATGAGCGCAAAGTCTGATTGCCAGTGTTGACTGCTTTGTTGATATGACTGAGATATCCTGATGATACACTAATTGCCACTTCTATCCACTCCAAACAAGAATCGCTTGCATACATCAACAAACTCACCGATCACGCACATACACGTAAACAGAACAATATGTGTCGATACTTGCAAAACACAGAAAACACCGAACAAGTCCGTAGACTTTCGATACTGTTGCAGTGCGCAATTTTACCTTTTACTCTTATTATCGTCACGATTATATATATATACTGACCGGATATATATTGATCAATATATACATATATGTATGTATAAATCTATATACATAAACACTTGTAGGAATCTAAAAGTTTGTGTGTAGGACGGGTGTGTGTATCATTATTCATTGTGGCCGGCCGTGTGATCACCTGGACGATTCCCGAAAACGTAACTAAGTGGTCCAACGATGTTAGGCGCCGCAGCCAGAATAAAGCCCTTAAAAATAAAGAGAAAAAGAGATCAATTAATCTGACCTTAAAAGAACAATGATAGCGTTGAAAGTAGGGGAAGCTATAATTTCATGATTTTAATGGAACGACTATATGATGGTGAATATGATTATATTGTACATAGTATATAGAGATATACACATTTACGTTCATATATACATATATATTGTATACACGATATGACAACACTTAGTGATTTTACACTTGGTAGTTAGTACTAACAGTAGGACTGGCCATCTTCTATAACATGATATAAAAACAGATTTGAGTATTATTCAGGTTTATCGAATGAGGTGACGGTGATGGAACAATGACTAGGGTTCTGTCATTCAGAGTAAACTGCAGAAGAAATTCACCTTTATAAATGTTTGCCATTTCTTCGGTTTGGTACTGCTGTCAGTAACAGTCGACAGGGTGCCAATGACCAAAAACAACAATAATAATAAAACAAACAACAGTAAGAGCATTAACAATAGAACTAACCCGTGGTGATTTTACGCAAACTGGTAACAGAGCGCATACATAGTTTTGGACAGTAAGGGCTTGCGATTTGCTTCGATGCCGCATGTCTTTGAGACATGATCATAATGCTGACACACTGGCGGTGATACGATGAAAGCATATATATCACAGACAGAGATCGAATGCAAAAGAACGTAGGATCTCTCCATCAAGCTTTCTTTGCCGGTAAGACCTTCACTGATGGCTAAATGACACGTCTCCAGAAGCTGTAGCGACTTATACACTACGCAACATCATTTGCCGCTTCATGGTCCTAAGCCGAAACCCACACCGCACCCAATTACATATATGTGGGACAGTCTGAGTGCATTTCGCCAGTGTCAAAGTTTCATTATTCATTGCTATTTAATGATGATGATATAAATATCGCTAATAGTAATAATAATAATAATAATAATAATAAAGTCAAGAAAGGAAAGAAAAAAACAAAAAACAGAAAAAAAATTCTTTCATAACAGTTGAGTATCGATTTCGCGGATCTATCTCGAACGAAGTAAAGCAGGTGACATGCTCGATGCCACCTTCACAATGGGGGGCTAAGCCTTTGAAAAAGCCTTCTAGAACACCTGATTGTTCCTATACGTTTTGAGGTATCCGCAAAAGAACTAATCTTTCGTAACAACTTGTCTTGATATTTCGGAGAAAATCCGGACAGAAAGCGAGGAAGGTATAGAGTCAGGGAATATAAGACAAGCACAATGAGAACTTGGTAGAAAAGAAAAGAACATTTTACGAAGGTTTACTGAGTATCACCCATATTAAAATTGCATATATATATATATATATATATATATATATATATATATATATATATATAGTGATACATTGCTGCGCCTATATACACATATGTACTATATGGAAAAAGTGACCGAAAGCTATGTATACACATATAACGTGGTCGATGGCCACAAGAGATATCTACACCTCTATGCTGCGGTGGAAAAAGACGAACTTCACTGGCAGATAATGATAACAATGAACGGACTGAGTCAACAACCAGCCATTGGAGCTTTATGCGTTGCTTTGTGGTCTGCGACCGATCCGAGAACATAACACACTGCAATCACGAACGTGGAAAAAGCTTGCCTAATCATTGCTGCATCCTTTTTTTTATGTGTGAAGTAAAAACTTCGTAGATACATTATAGATATATACATGCGTTTACACTCGTACAATGCTAGTTTGATAAAAACAATGATAAATAAATAGGATTTTAGTCGTATCTGTTCAGCATCGTTTGGAAATGCTTAGTTTTTCTGCGACAGAATATCGAAAGCAATGAAATTGGTCGCATTTTCGCTTTTGTCGATGTTTGTGCGGGTTATTTTTAGGTGCTAAAACCCGCTACTAATAATATTCATTCTTATTCTATTACTATTGACTGTAATATTTATTCTGCTAATTTTAATTATACACACAATGGAGGAATATGAAGAATGCATTATTGTGACAATTTTTACCGGATGTGTTTGCGTGAATGGAAATTAATACCATCCGACTACGGTTATATTATTACCACAACTGCTGCTGCCTACAAATATTATTGCGTATTTCAATATTCATACAAATTAACCTGTATGAGAAATAAGTCAACAGCTACGAACCATAAACTGTAGGGGAAGAGTTCACAGTTGAACTATCCCTCTCGGGATCTAAACTGAAGAGACACCTCAGTTGGGGGGACACTTTCGGGGACGTAACCGGTTTACTGAGGTATGATGGTTTCTTTAGTAAGACGTGAATTGTATGTAGCCATGGCTAACGATAATACCGGGCGTGGAACTAAAAATATTTTCACCTGGATATAAACTATAATTTGTTTTAGGTGTACTACATAAGCCGTATTTAAGTCACATATAAATAGGCAAACATACAAAACGCCAACAAAAACAAAATTCGATCACGGGAGGAAGCCATAAAAACTGGATAAAAACACCTTAGAAGTGAACAGGATGTCATGAGTAAGACGCTAGAACAAAGCTGAGTTGTTTCAGCTAGCTTAGCTTGTCTAGCCTTGTTGTTCCCACCGGTGTCGAGAAAAGGAAAAATACTTCAGAACATTGGATGAGTACGTCGTTCCTCAATACAAAGGTGTAAATTCGGGCAAATGAAAACCGCCTATTTGCTAATAATGCGGCAATGAGAATATTAAATACAAAGCAAAAGAAATTAATCGCTTAGCAAGTCAAACTTTGTTTATGACGACTAAAATCTAATACAATAATAAACGCTAAAGTGTGACTACTGGAAGCGTGTGTCGAAGAGTTTTTTCGCTCCCTATACAGGAGCTGACCTAATAATAACCTTGCTCCGACAGACGTAAACAGAAGAATCCCTCTTCTGATGATTGTCTATATATCTATATCGAATCATAGAAAATGTTCAATAAAAGTTTTTCGATCTTCAAAACCTTCTTCTCTGATAACAAGTAACGCTAGGAACCTGCGTTCTATATGGCGATAACATTTCCAAAAACAAAACCACATTGCTTTGCATACGTATCTTGTTATGCTAATGTAATAGTGTTATAAACATTGATTATTATTATAAAACTGAAGAAAATGAAGATCGTGATAACAACATTACTTACAGTTAAGCAGCATCAATAATAAGTAGAACGACAGAAGACCAGTTGAACGGCGCAACGGCGTGCACAGTCGTTTATTTACAAAAGTGATGTATCGAATTATATCAATAATAAATAAGTAAATACTTGTTGAACGATATTTACGTCTCGCGCTAATTTTCTTACGTACGATGAATTTTGGTAGATTGATTGTTATTGACACTTCAGCTATAACATTACATGCGATATTCTGTAGACTGTTAGCGTAGCTACACTATGCTTTATTGAACGATATAATTTATGTTTTTTACTGTTATTATGAGAGTGAAGTAAGAAACGAAAGCTCTAAGATAAAAGCGGTCCATACAGTCAGCGTTCAACGCGGCATTTTCGCAAATCTACGACTTTTTATAGTTCTATACAATGGCCTAAGCCACAGTAGTAAAAAAGGAAATTTCGATCACCAGAGTTGGTAGAATGAAATGTATTTCCTAAAAAGTAGTATTATTGCATGCATAAAATTTAGATCTTTTAGCGACTACTGTGACCTACTGCTGTTCTTTGTTTTTGATGGTGAGCGAACATTTGCACAAATGGAACGTTCTACTGCTTATAAAAGCTATTATAGATTATTAGCTCATGGATTTTCCAATGAGTCAGCATGCAAACACTATAAGAATTCCTTGTTGATAATATTTTATTCATTTTTTTTCACTTCACATAATTATTTTAATCGGTCATAAAGCTGCCACTTACCATGCTTTGCGTAACAACCCGTTAGCCAGATTAGCCGGATGAAGCAAAATCTTAAAAGTATGCCGGTTTGTACCTGCGACAATGGTTGACCTAGACCGTTCTTCTGTTCTTGTCGAGTTCTAAATAGATAAACCACTCGTTTATATATTGCGCGTTTAATATGGTCAATAGCAGTCACTAGTGCGAGTAGCAAATGCTTTTTCCCTATAGTAAGTATACAATAAATAACGATTAAAGTATTTAAAATGTGTCTTGACATTTTGCTACGAGTTCCACGACCCACTATGCCTGATTATTTAGCTTTTGTTGGATAATTTGATGGGCATAAAATCAAGCAGGCCGAGCCTAGCTCGCGCGAGGGCTCTAAACGCATTTTTTCAGAGCTGCGACTTTCGCGAAAGGAACTGGGTTCAAGCTGTTCGCACCTTCTCAGTCATTTCTCCTTTGTATAATGCGCGTAATGTGAATGAACCTAGGTAACGATAAAACTCAGTGGTTTGTCCAAAATGAACCGGTAAAGGCCACCCTAATGTTCAGAAGGATCGTCCCGAATATTAAACAGTTGAAAAGAGCCATCTCTTATCTCGAATTCGTGTTCGACCCCAAAAATTCTCGCATATGCTCACGTACTGTAAATAACTCTGCTCAACGGCCTGCATTGGACCCGATAACACTAACGGCCTTAATATCTCGAACATGGAGTTCAACTTGGCTTTTAGAACTTGCACACAGCACAGTCACAATTTCTTTATTGAGACGTTCTAGGATGGTTTCGAAGTTCGCCCGTTTGCTTTAAACCAAGGTTCTATCCATAGCATCATTCACACACTTTTTTGGAATAACAAAACTGATTTGGCATCTAAAATCAGGATGTTCGTACATTTCTGCCTGCAACACCTAGCTTTGTTAACTACATTGAAAAGAGTTGTTCAGAATGATGCCTGTGTTGTTTAGAATTGCTGACGGCGACGTTCGACAAAAATATCAGATCGCCACGCTGAAGTACATTAACATTAACAATCCTATACTGGATGAAATTGCTTCTTTTTGAGAAACCCTGCAATATCTACAATATTTATGGTTTGTTAGAGGCTCTAATAGCTGGCGCGATAGATAGATAGATAGATAAAATCCAGACTGTCGAGAGTATTAAATAGTGCCAAGGAATAGGCCTATTTCTACAACAAGAATAAAAGATTCTCACACACGAAAGGTGCTACCATTTAATGAGATCGGCGAGTCACTAGTAAGATCACCCTCATTAGCTCTATGATATTTCAGCGTGCCCAAATCGATCACGGCAGCGTACGTTAACTATACTAGTTGAGCACAATCAGTACGGACGACGGTTGTGCGCGAATGATCTGACTGTTGGCGGTAAAAGCGATCGGATAACCATTGTTGATCGCCTCAAGCAGCTGATTAACGGTAGTGGTAGCAGATCTTTAAGAGCTTCCTCGGGAACGTTTCCTTATTCAAGAGAGGTGCCACAGATCATTGTCGTAGGCATTCTACATGAAGCGCTCACTGCATTTGTCTAGCCACGGAAAAGTCTTACTGCAAACATCGAGGAGCTTCGGTATATATTTTCGCCGAATAATTTCGAACATCGATAAAAACGCACATTACGAGTGAATATATAGCGAAGTAGTTTTTATTATATCCATACCTCACCAGGAAAATTTTCGATGATTAAATCTGTATACAATACGTAAATTGAAGGCTGGCTTGTATAACGCTTCCTCATAGACCTTTACATTTACCACATGCACCGGTTCCCGCTGATTAATCAACAGAGTAATGGGGAATTGATAGGCCGTCTCACTACCGGTTAGTACGTTAAAACTGATGGTAATCTTAACCTATAGGCAGCTCTCGCGTGCTTAAATAATTTACTTAAACACGAGCTTGAATGAGGGTGACGCTACGGCTGGTTTGGCTAACTAGTCCATGCCACATATGTGGAACGAAAATAACATTAAAAACACATTTATATTGAACGTCACTTTATTTGCCGATTTACTATACGCAACAGTTAACTAGTACACTATCCTTTAGTAGATTACAGTATGTCAGCATGACAACTTAGACAGCCAAGAGTGATACTTGTATCTCAACTTTATACTGCTACTGTATTTTACGCAAAGTATTGGATCCTTTTCATATGGATAGATAGGCTCATATAGAACGAAAGACATACAAACCAAAGCCTACCATCATCCCAAATTAATAACAGTACAAAGGTTTCAACGTTTAACAGAAAAGTAAACATTAGCGATTCTTATTTGTTAGCAACTCCATGTTACAAAACACCTTTCCTCCTCCAGTGATTTCTTTAGAATTAGTCGAATTAAGCCGAAAAGATGCGGTTTGTTGACTTAAGATTTTACTGAAGAAATGTGTCTGTTGTTTTTTTTATTTCAGAGAGAAGTCAAACCCATTTCTATTGGGCGTAGAGATGCGCTCGTTTTATAAAACAACAATTTTGTATTTCCAAAGTCATACACATAGAATAGCATAAATCGGAACAACATTTCACTGCCCTTCGATATTATCTATGACAGCTCACAATTGAGAAACATGAACAGACAATTGCAAGTTCTGTCAACGTTCCGACGATTTTTTACATAGCGGCAACTTAACGAGCGACACTTTTTGCATCAAACGACAACAGACCGCTACACTATAACTTTTTAGATAACCCATTATCTAAAGCGATAGCTTTAGAATATTACCCGTAGCTTCGTAGGGTTTTTCATTTAGTTTAACCATCGATCCCTGGGTCGTGTTCTTCTGAAGTCGTGTTGAGGTGTGCACATTTTTACGAACGTCTTAAATCGTTTATTTGATACTTGGAGCACCGCATATTCATTTGACTACGCCGTCGCATAAATATATACCCTTATAGTGATCCAGGCCTGCTAAGCGTCTACTCTGTGCCCAGTTGTGCTGCTCACGTTATGTCAAAACTATATGCTAGTCATTCATTCGAGCCTGTTTGAAACTATTAGGTTAAGCACGCATAAATCTAGAACTAACAAATACTGTCGCCTGTAGTTCACTGGTCAGTAACTCTCCGGACGGATGTGCATACTATTAATGTACAAATACGCACTTTCCTTTTTTCTTTTCTCTATATGGGCACAGCTGTGCTATAAAAACGGATTACTGTTCATTGGCATATCACAACGATGTTCAGTATTTAATTAGCGCAAAAACCTAGTTAGCCCAAATATACATATTTATGCTAACTGGTTGTTGTGCTTATGTACGCCTTTCCGCGCTGTTTACCGACTGCATCCTGGAACGTTAAAGATCCACATTTGATGAACATGTCGTGTAAGTCGATATCGTATTGCCTTGTTGTTTCCTAACGGTCCGACAATTTTGCGAGCGCTGCTGCGTATGGACCTGGCGCATATGGTCCATATTGCCGAAAAACGAATCGCCTCCACCAAAGAATTCACTAAACATTCCATTTTCATGTTCGCCATCGTCATCACCGAACAGATCATCCAAGTTCAGGTTGCCGAATGAGAAGCTGAACAAAATAAAGGCGCATGACAATACAAAGCAGAGCGGAATTGTGGAAATTTTATGACACAGTATGGAAATTTGCAATACTATAGAAAAATAGTATACATAAGAACTGGGTCTTGGCCTAATATCTGATACGCACATATTCGGTTTGTTCGAGAAGATACTGCCAACTTTTATTTATTTACTATCCACAATTCTATTTCGCCTTGATTTTTTTTTACACTTTTTACAAGTTTCTTTACAACAAATACAAGGAGACGCTGTAACACCAACACATGTGTTTGCGTTCGAATTTTTATTATTTTAAACAGCGAGATCGGCTTATCGCTCAGTCATACAGGATAGCACGACTTGCTTTAATGGTAAATCGAAAATATTTACCTGAATCGTTTACCTTCTGTAGGATGTGCTCCATCAAAATGTTGTTGGTGCGGATCTTTGCGTCCTTCATGGAACATCCTAGCCTCGTCAAACCGTTGGAAGAACTCATTGAAGTTGAAGTGCATACCGCTGGATCCATCCCTTCCCGGATTATCACTGGAGGAGTCGTCCACTGAACCAACCCTACCAAAATCAGATGCGAATATAATAATTTTCAATTATATTTAGTAAAGGGAATTATCCGTAAATATATGAAGGCATAAGCGGAGCAAATTAATTCAAGGAGTAGAATAGCTTAGAATAGAAAATAACGGTGGCCAATGAGCGAAACAAAAACACTTTACAAAAATGTTTACCTTTGGTAACAATAAATCTACTATCTCGTCTCTTCCTATCCTAACTGCAAGCTGCTTGATTTGAATCATTTTAAAAAATTCCTTTTCTAGCCGTACCTAAAATCTGTCACATACCGGTCGTATTTCGCTCGCTTCTCCTCGTTCGATAGTATCTCGTAGGCACGCGCAATCTTCTGAAACTTCTCTTCAGCGCCCTTGTCCTGCACATGAAAGCAAAATCTTATCGATGGCGTCACACGAACACCACATAGGATTTTCGTTCACTTGCCGAAGGTAAACAGATAAATTGTGACATCCTTTATCTACTTCTGTTGTTTTAAACCATATTTACATTGCTGCCATTCTCTCCGAATTTTTCATATATAATCAATATAGTATCTTGGTGCATTGAATACATCAACTGTACTGCTAGATACGGGATATAAATTATACGGTATATCATCGGGCTTTACGGCAACATAGTAATACTACTTTGTCATAAAACAGTTGAGAGGTATAGTTCAACATGGGCAAAAGCCTATATTGAGCTCAGAATTAATAGAAATTCCTACTCGAATTCCTAGATCAAGGTGCAGGAGCTTTCGATCTGATAGACGTGAAAGGTGCAGGCTACACACGCATCAAGCACAGTGGTCAGGACGGGGTCCTATAATTGGAATTCCTAAAGTTCAATAAATTGTCTGTCTTTCCTAGCGCGATCGCCTGGACGTTCGTCGCTCGCCACACAGCGAACAACGAAAAATGCTATGTTAGAGGAATCTCAATAAAGAGAGAACTCTCACCGGAAATAAGACCACACGAATTTACGAGAGATAGACGTGTTTTAGTTTCTTATTTCTTGCTAGGAGGGTTCGACGTGACAAATTTACGTAGCTTATGGCAGCTTACTAAATCGTTTGTACGCAATATAGGTGTTACGCACGAATATGTTCGTAATTGAAATAGATATAGATAGCTAACTAATTGTTTTATACTCTCGATCCATTATTTGTTTTAAATAAAAAGTCGAATAGCTTGGTTCTAATTGGGACAAACTGAATTGCCAGTTGAAACTATAAAAGACCAACAGTTATCTTTAGCTGGTTAAAACCATTTTCCAGAGGTTCCAGAAGTTATCGAATCGCTCTAGGTTACGCTAGGTTGAAGACGCCATTCCAATTCGCACAAACTGACTGCATCGAATGTTGATTTCAGCGTGCTAGTAAAAGTAATTCTATGATCGTACTTTATTCTTGTCGGGATGGTACTTGATTGCAAGTTTGCGAAATGCTCGCTTGATATCTTTCTGGCTTGCGGTCCTCTTCACGCCAAGTATATCGTAGAGATCATCGCTTGCGGAAACGACTGCAATCAATGTGCTGACGCAAAACACCGCAACAAGGTAGAGACGCATCTGAAAACAATGTCCTACGTCATTACGTCATCACGACGAGGTGAGCCGTTAAACACAATATATATATATATATATATACAAAACGTTTCATTCAGTCCTTGATGCTTTATATGTGTGTAAATAAGATAGCTCGGAGCAGACTTTCAAATCCCTGAATTGATTTATGGCTGTAGACATCAGTTTTAGCCTGCTGAGAATAGTATTAAGGAATGAATTCGTGACTACTTAAATATACGAATCAAGTGCTCCGAACAATCTAATCAAGAAGCACTCTCACGACTCATGATAATTACAGCTGTCTTTACCACTGGTTAAAGAGTGTCAACAAGTCAGATACAAACGTTCTTATGATGACTCTTAAACTGAACACGACGTTCTAATATATAGGTTATAGTAAATTGTGACCGATTAAGGCCATGTCACAGAAAGAAGTAACAGCCGCAGTATTTACACTTTCATCTTGATTACGGATTTAGTATAACTAATTTACGAAGTAATTAGTTCCTGGAACTGGATAGATCTAATATAAATAGGCAGTGTATCACATACAAGTCTTGCATAAAAGAGGTACAAGAAATATCTAACGTATATAAAAAAAAAAAAACTCCCCGACTTACATCATAGCAATGGCTATATTCATTATTAGTTATATTAGAGTCATAAGAAATTTTTGATATCAGCATGTAAATTAAAACCGTGAAACAATTACTTCAAATGGATGATACCCATCCAGTCATTTGAATTTGTGAATGAGGCTGAACTCTATACTCTCTCTCTCTCTCTCTCTTTCTTTATATATATATATATATATATATATATATATATATAATTTTTCTAGTTTATAAAATGAAAAGCCATTGATGGACTGCCAGAGCAATTTTTTTTCTATTTTGAAACCGATGATGCAGAAAGTCTTGCAGATTTATATGAAACTAATTACTAACTAAGTTACTGTAAAAATGCCGAAAAAGCCGTAAAACGCTTCAGAATACATGCTTTCGTCTACCGTTCTTTGAGTGCATCGACAGTCTATCGTATCTTTGAACAGTTGTTAGTTACAACGCAAGTTTTGATTGAAGTTTTTTTTTTACACTTTTAACTAAAGCACACTCTATCATGAACTCAACATTGACTTTCAAATGACTATTATATATAGACGATCGAGATTCTTTTTTTCAGAAAGGATTTGAAAATTCCGTTAGTGATTTATCCACCATCCTGTTCGAATACGCATATAGTGACGACTTTATTTTAAAGCGAGGTTATATAGGCAGCCGTAGCTATATAGTGTTTTTTTTTAATAGAGCATAACAGAGTGAAACAACTGAAGCAGTGGCTAAGTTTGATAACCGTCTTTAGACTAGGTGTTAGATGAATATCACCTTCATGAGTTGTTGTCCGCAATGACCTGGCGTTCAAACTATTTGTAAGTTAAATTTGAGTAACTTACGTATATTAATTTACGCTTATTTCCAAAGGTTTCTACATCTTAGTAACAGGTCTACTTACGTTCACTTCCTTGGGTTTTCTCAGGGACAGAAAACTGAATGACGCTGCCATTTATTGCTATCGCATTTTTATTAATAACCATAGCAAAAAAAAAGAGTGTGAACAGATGTTGACCATGTTTATATGCGCGAACGAACAGATCTGTTAAAAAATTCTAGAAGAAGTAGCGTTGCCCACTCAGAACATAACTGGAACACTGTTTCGGTCTCACCTTTGCAACAATATAGTGCAACCCACACCCTGGCTATCACACTAATGATCTATACACTTGCGCACATTACTTCGCTATAGAAATTACGAATATCTCAGGTATAGATGGACGCCTAACCACACGTCATGGTTACATTCTTACATTCAAAAACAATGTTTTATTCGACAGAATGCTCTAAAAGACATTGGACAAAGGTTAGTCATATAACATCTATAATTAACGTTCTAATTCCCTAGCACGCCTACAGAGATAAATACTAATAATATTGAGTTCATAAAATGATACGTCAATGATTGTACTTTTTGTTTTGATTCATTATCAGGAAATCTTCAAAAAATCCGTACTTTCCAGTAGATTCCGCGGATTAACAGCGTTCCCCTTTCCTTGCTGTCAACTGGCCCTCGAACAAACAACATCAACCGCCACCAGCGACAGGCGCGACGGCTTCTTATTTGTAATGTCTTGCAGTGCGCGAATGTAGCTTGATGGTAAGCGCCGTTCTACGTGTCTTATACACGTGATTTTCGTAGTCTTCTGTTTGGCAACTGTCGTCCACAAGCTGCAAGCAGTGTGACAGGCGGACATGTGAACGGAATCAAAAACGGGTACGGATGCCTTAACGCGCCGACCGTGGCTAGAACAGCTGTCTTAGTGCACCACAATTACTACTGCTAGCAGCTCTTTTGATGTCGATTCCGTGGACTACTGTGGCGGCGCCAGTTCCGTTGTGACTAGCCCCGCGCTCGGCGCTGCCTCCTCGCACCGGTACCCTCTCTCCCGGGGGGGGGGAGGTTCGCGACTCGGAGAGTCGCCTGCGACTAGCGCAGAGCACTAGAACGCTTCAGTTAATGACTCCAGAGTGTGCACGTCTCTTCCCGCAACGTGACAACGTTCAAGAAATTGTCGATCATTGAGGTCCAAGCTGGTTCTATTCTACGTAGGTTAGTCGAGAATCATGTTATGCTGGTTTTGATAGAGTAATATCGTATTTCATGGGCTATACTTGGCGGTTCGTAGCACAGTAAAACTGCTGTCAGAAAACTCGCAGAAGGTAAACTGGATCATCATGGACCCACCGGCAGTTTTAGTAAAAAGCCAGACGATAAAGAAGGTAATCCGGTCAAGCTGAATCGAAAAGTGTAAGACGGTAGTCAAGAGCAACCGACTTCTGCAACGAAGAGTGTTAAGGAATTATGTGCCAATGTATAATGTGGTGCTGCAAACTTAGTTGGTAGCCTTAGTGGGTGACAGTGTTTTATGTTTCGGTGATGTTGGATAATGGTAAGGCTAATGTGCTTTCGAGGATGTAAGTCGACGGATGCTGATTCTAGCGAAGGATATGTTGTAATGTCTTGACCTAATCGAAAGGATGTACATATGATGTCGATAAAGAAAAGTGAAGGACGCATGCGTTTAGGATAATCAATCTCACCTTCCCGGACGCGTTGAGCCGTCTAGTCAGTATTTAATGAAGGATTCAATACGGAAGTATCGGACGCGCCGAAGTGGTGGGTGACTACTTCTATGACACTCGTAACGTGTGGCTGCCGCTGGCGCGCGATTCGATATCGCCGATCGACGTCCACCAGAGAAGTGGGGTAACCGGTAGAAACTAGGCAGAGCGGTTGTTTCGATTGGGCCTGTGGCGGTAACAGTGATAACTAAAATCAGACACCGTTAGAAGCGGGAAACACAGTAGAAAACAAAATCGACGAAATGCGACTTAAAGCTCGTTGTCTGGCCTGTTCAGCTCCGCAGCTGTGGCGCGCTTTGGTTGTCATTCTCGTGTTGGTAATCTCCGTTCTGCAAGTGGTCCATATCACGCTGCTTAGCCGACTTGAAGCGCGAAGATCACGGGATGACCGCCGGACCGCCCGAAGTCCTCTGACGGTACGTAATCTTTGATTGGAACAAATATTGTTGGTGATATTTTGATTGTTAATTAATAATTGCTGTGCATACTTTTGGCATAGAATGACTTAACTTGTAGTAGGACTATTATATAAATCCACATCTGTTAATTTAATTTATATTTTTGAAAGTAGTCCACAATTTATTTGACAGTTTAGAAAGTGGCCCATATAATATCTCAACACTTAAGAACTAGATATACGGAAAAAAAATATTCTTAACCTTAGATAATTAGAGCACTCCTAATGGCGTACGTTCACTCTGTGATGCGAATATTTGGACAGCTGTAGCATGCTACGCTACTGTTTTTTTACTAATTTTGGTAAGGAACATAATCATCTACGACAACCTAGCAATTTTAATAAGTCGTTAGTTTAGAAGTGCTTAATTGACTCCTTTCAGCATAGTAGATATCAAGTAATGGAAGTTTGATGCCAGCGATGATTTCTAAAGGACATATTGTGGTTATCTATTGACGTTGTGAAAAAAGTCAATAAATTGCGCATTTGTATAAAGTTCCTCCCCCTGTGAATTTTTGTTTAACCTTTATTATGCATGCAGATGAGCACTTCCGATAAGAGCAAATTATTTATTCATTTTTTATAACGAAACAAGAGGTTCCCTGAACTGTCCTGTTTCCCTTGGATGGAGACAGGCTAAAACAATATAAACTGGCGTCAACATCATGGACGTCCTTTCATTGTAAAGCGATATCTGTTCAACGCGAATTTCATATCAAGCTTGCGCATCTTACCAGGCTCCTGGCTTATACCTTTTATCTAGCTTCGATGTTCATGGACTGTCAGTTGTGCAAGTAGGTCGATAATTATTGACGTTGACGTACTACAATCTATATATATATATATATATATATATATATATACATGCTGTATGCCAGTTGCTCTGCTCAGAATAAAGTTAGCTATCTGTTTGCTCTTGTTTTGACTTGTCTGAGCTACTTGTGCTGCTTTATTGGGGAATCTGGGCTCGCCTACAGGTTTTTGCAGTTTTATATGATATACTAGCCATATAACTTTTGTAATTTACTCAATCCAATTATAGACCGCTTGTTTTTGCTCAATATCCTTTGGTTATTAAGGAAAACTAATTCTAAAGAAGTAAACAGGTGCCATCCGGTTCGATAAATATTAGCCAAGTGGCGATCTCTTCATTGAAGCTTGCTTAAACCTTAGTTATTGTTAAACGGCTCCTTCATATGAAATATTGTGCATTAACTATCTTGACAAAGAAATATGTTGGATTGAAACGGACCATTCAGGATACTGGGGAATATTGATGGTGGCGTGCGGTACAGATGAATTTCCTTCAATCTCAGGTAGAGTTAGAGACATTTGGGAGCTTAAATTTAATCTTGAGCTTGACTATTATTATTATTATAATTATCAATCTATCATATTGCTACTTATGAGGTAGGTTTTAGGTGAAAAATGTGTTAATAAGACGCCCAACTTTTTTCGTGTATGACTTGTGTGATTTGTAGATATTTTAAAGTCAATGTCTCTTCACCGTGTTTTATTTTTAAAAACTCAAAATGCGATCCTAAGGGATATCATGTTTTGCGTTCGAACGAAATAAAGTGCTCATTAGTCAAGCTAAAGGCTTTTGTAGGCTAATCAATGCCGAGTTACAAGTGGTGATATCGGTTTTGCAAGGGGCGAGAGAGCCTTGAAAAAACTTTTATCGGGAAGGCCCTGTCACAGTGGATTCGAACGAAAACGTGGAAGATGCAAAGCAGCTATTGTAGGAGGTTCCCAAATTGTCCTTAGGAAATTAAGGAAAAGGTAGATGTTTTATTTGAGTCATTTCGGATAACTTTCACAAAGCGGGAAATTTCATGGCAAAGACTTAATGAATTTTGGATTACTTGAATTTTGAGTAAATCCAAACGGGTTAACCACAGTCTCAGAAGAATTTGACCGTTCTTAAAGAGAAGCCAAATACGCTGTAACGCATCGCCACAGGTGCCGAGACGTGGCTGTACAAATACGGCATGAGGACAAAGGCGCAATCGTCTGAGTGTCATTTTGAAGGCTGCAGGGTCCAACCAAAAAAGCAAGTTCTTTTTCATCGGTCTTTTCCGCTATATCGGAGATTCATGTATTATAAATTCGTACTGAGTAATTCTACTCGCATTAAAGAAAAAATTTGCGTAATGCTACCGCTTAAATTAGGTCTGGATATTGATGGGCTAAGTTGCGCGTCTTCAGTGCAATGGTGTGCCTGCGGTCGGTGTTGCCTCAATCGCGGTATGCACTAGGCCTAGCCTTGCCTTCGTGTTTTCCGGGCTTTTTTCCCAAAGTTTAAAAAACACCTCAACGGTGAAGGTTTAAAGATAGTTGAGAAAAGCCAAGAACAAAACAGAAATTCGCTAGGAACTTCAAAAGTTGTTTAAACGACTGGAAGAACTGCGCCACAAGTGTATTGAATTCATACGAAGATTGTAGCTAGGAATTGGACCGCAATGGCATTTCCTGTTAGTATAAAGTCAAATTCTTGTTCTTAATTCTTTCATTAACCCAGTGGTTTAGACAGTAGAAAGATGTACAAGGTGCATCATTATATCCAATAAAACATTTCACATTGGCGGCAGTCCTCCGGCCGCTTCGCTTAACTGCTCTCCTGTTCTTCTGTAAATTGAATCGGCTTGAAAAAACAGATAATGAATTCAGGTGAAACAAACGGTAGTAACAGTGTAATCTGCCGTAATGTGGTAATTCTAAGCATCAACTAGCATTAGCAAGAGTAGGAACCGCTTATAAGGTAGCTTCTCATTAATTACCAGGCTTTTTATATTAAGCAAGTCAATTGGATCAGAAACCGGATACCACAGTCAACTTTCGTTACTCAGTAAAATGAAACGTTGCGGTCAAGTTTACCATGCTGCATTTTGTTTTGTTGTCAAATTTAGCATATTTTTATTCGACAGTTTTTTTTAACACTGATTGTTGTACAAATATATCTTTCTTAAGCAATACGAAGTACCGCTAATCAAGCCCTTTAACGTCTGCAGCCCTGGCCTTTATTATTCTAGTGTCTATGAATAATCCAGAGCTGTTAGAACAGATTCGAATCTGAGTTGAGTGTCAAAATTTATTTAGTAGTTTCGTATTTAGTGTTTAGTATTGTAGTTCCTCATGCGAAGCAGTGCTAAAGGGAACAGCAGAATGGCAGATTTTTGATCAAAGTTGTCAGAAAACAAGCGTTTTCTATTTGAAAGGCTTGGGTGCCTTTTTCAAGCAAAAAGATGTGCGAAACTACGACGGGCGAATAACTACTCTCAATGAAGCAGAAATAAGATTGAGCTTAGTCAAATATGGACCTAAGATAAGACAGTACGCGGTATACTATATACGCATCCGTTTTATGACCGAGGGTAGCAGTATGGTACTCACTATCTGTAGCACCACCGAAAATATTTAATTTACATGTAGCAAGATCCATGTACCTTTAGGTTCTGAGTGTATGGAAGTATAAAATTTTTAGCGTGAAGTTACCATATTTGTATAGTGCCTGCTTAATACAACCCAGCAAGCTCTAGATAGTGTAACGTTCTCGTTGGGACGTTACAGTACCTAGATGACGCGGTCGAATTCTCTTCATCGCCGTGACAAAAGATGAAATTGCTGTAGTTCGCTGCCAGCAGGTTCAGGCTTCTCAGCAACATGCTCAGTTGACAAGGGATGTAGAGAGAGCCCTTAGCAAAGTGAAGAACATTGATAATGTTAGAGTAACTTCACTCAGAGGGATACAGAGAGGAATCCCTTTGTATATGTATATATAGTAGAAAGCGTAAGATAAGTTAAATAATTACTGTCCGAGCGTCCTAATTTGATGATGAAGTTAACTATTCACAAAATCTTTATAAAACTTCAAGATTAAGGTGGTCGTTTGCGTGACGCAACGACTAGTTCAGTTAAAATGTAATATCAACGATTCACACAATGTTGAGGTCTGGTACTTGAACGCGGATAGGCAATACAAATACAAATAGGAACATATACAATACTAAGAAACAAGAAGTGTTGGAACCCTTCAGACTGAAAATATAGGACTTATTATTTTCAAAGTTTTTGGTAGGCACAAGCTTCGCTGGGCATTAACAGAACCATCTCATGCGGTGGTTTTGGACATGAAACTCAAAAGACTCTCACTTAGAAGTGGAAAGGACAACTAAATATCTATTTTGTATTCGATCTAACGATTCGTCTAGCAACAAGATAACGATATAAACATCAAGAACAATTTAAATCTAGTCTCGTGGAACATGCGATACTGGCAAAGCAAGCAACCGACCTAGTCGATTTGAGAATTTCTACTCAAAGAAAAAATATATTTGTTCGTTTTTTTTAATTTATAATTTTTTTTAGTTAGTTTCTTTGTTAGTACAGTCTCCGATTTTGCTCGTCGTTTGAATCGCGGGATCGCTCTTAAACTGCGAAAGGAATCCCTTCGTCGTGTTGGTTCGCAAGCACGATCGGAACGATCCAAAAAGGGGATACTGTTTTGATTTGTCTGATACGAAATGCTGTTCTATTAGTTAGCAAAAAAAATATAATTGACACTGGCGCCTTCAATTCATAGATAGTGCAGTATGCTAATATGCATAAAGCAATGATCTACTGCATGTCCATATGTATGTGTATATATATATAGAATTAGATGGATACGTACGTTACACCGTTATGACAAGCGTCCGTAATGCTGTGCTACTCATGTAGTTCAAAAAATAACTTTCTTGGCCTTCACAGTGATAACCTTGGTGACCTTTTGTGTGTGGCGGAGTGCTTGGTCTGGCAGAACCAAATGTCTGAGCTGCGTGATAACATTGGGCTCCGATTCACTCGTCAGTCAGAGCAATAGACACAGCAATAAAGGAGTACGGATAAAACATCATATATATATATATATATACATCCATGCTAAATACTGTGATAACGAGATTACAATGTTGTTCCCGAAAGCGGTTTTGAGTAATTCCTGCGGGAATTCCACCAACTGACCCATCTGAAGAGTTTTAGTTGTAATCACCTCTAGCCTAGTGGTTCGTAAGTCGTATGACAATACAGCATCTGTACATCTGTCCAGCAATATCGAGTTCAAGGGAAGTATACCATATTATCTTCGCTCAATCAATATGGAGATTTCAATGAAAAGCCCTGACAAAGCTCACGAAATACGGATGAAGCGTGTAGCTGACGGAAGGAGTTGTAAACAAAACTGGTACAAGAACTAGTAGGAAAGAGGTACGGGAGTCACAGCTTTGTTGATATCCGGGGTATTAGTCAGGCAGACAGAGTTGTAAAGGAGAGCTTATGATGATAACAGCATACGAAAATTAGGTGTTACAGCCGGTAGCAGCAGTACTCTGACGAGTGCTTGGCTGAGCTAGTACACGAAAATACTAACTGTGGGCAATATTTTTGTTCGTTGAACAGGTATATTTCCTTATTATAAGGAGTTGGTCGATAAAACTGTGTGTTGTGTACGAGACCAGACCGAGCTGGGCTATTAGATCTGCAACAACAGTTGCTTTGCTTGATTTCGGCAAAAGCATATAACAGTTTCTTTGGTACAAGTGAGCTAATCTGAATTTCAACTAACAAAACATGCATACATATCTCAATGTAAGAACTCAACATTGTTTCGTGTTTGTGTTGGGCTAAAAACTGAATATCGGTGCTGGAAAACGAAAGCATTCATAGTAATAGTGCTTACGAGCATTTGACCGATATATATAACTGGATATTTAACAACTGATTATGAAAAGTACGTGATCACGTACAGCAAACTTTTAATGCAATTTAGGTTAGTAACTCGATGCATTGTGTTTGCGACTTTGAGCCCTCCGAATTTTAGAGCGCTTTTAAAGAATCTTTACAGGAAAATCGAAAGCTTCCCCCAAAAAGCGTCGCTGGAAATTTCTGCGTCAGTGCATAAAAGGGTATACTTGAAGCCAATCGATGATATTTGAAACTAGCGCTTCCTATTCGCATGCATCCACTGATAAGGCCTAGTGCTTCGCTAAATGCTGGCCGTGCTCCAAAATTGTTCGTCCTTATTCTATGAGGACGGAAAATTATTACAAAGTTATTCTATAACTTTGTAAAGTAAACAAACATAAGGTCGTCGTGCAATGTACCCGTTTGCAACGGAAAAATTGTCAGGTCTAGCTGGATATGAATGAGTATTTTATCAACGTCAGCCTTATAAAACCAATAAGTTGTTCAGTTTGTTTATGTAGTCAGTCATAAGTAAGTGCACGACAGTTCGATATATGCGTATGAGCTAGCATGTATTTGAGCTGCATAATATACTAATTTCGAATTTTGAACAAACCTAGCTACACAAAAAGTGTATGTACCAGCGACTGTGGCTGTTGTAAATAACAGATACAAACAAAATTGGATTAGCAGTTTAAAAGACTCTATTTGCAGGAGTAACCTGTTAATACGTGGATCGTGCAATCTTTGCCTTTCAGAGCTATTGGCATTCGGAAAAACAACACACATTTTCGGACGAATCGGTTTTGAGTAACATACCGTTACTACATACAGCTTTGCTTGTTTACCTTTATTTGTCTGTGTCTGAAAAAAGGAAAGAAGACTCCGTACCCTGTGTGTTCTGTCAACAAAGATTGAAACCTAGTTATACTGTAAGAATTTCGCGAACAGTTAGGTTATAGCCCTGCCAGCACTGGCCAAAGGTATAAGGAAAGCCTTTAATTCAATGTAATGATCGTTATAATCAATATAAGTCAGGCTGAACGTGGTTCCGCATATGATGACGCTGACTGTGGTGCATTATGCTTGTCCCTTGTGCTTCACCTTTTTTCTCAGTTAAAATCCGCTCGCTTGACCCCATCCACCATTCCATTCCGTTTCACAAAGCTGAGCATTAGCTCCTTCTACTAACAATGATTCTTTTTAGTTGACATTCGCAAGAAATATATACATGTAATCTCATTTTTATGGATCATAATTTTACCATGATACTGCTGCAGCGCCGTGATGTCATACTAGCTATAGTCGTTTTATATTGTCAGCCTTATTGGCCTTGTTCACGAGATTGCTAGATTTGACTTCTTCAGATCCACTTTGCTATGAAATTTTGTTGTCAGTTGCGTTTCTTGTACGGACTTGCAGGGAGCGCGTGCGATTGCGTATCTCGGATTGTGAAAATATAACATTTGAGCCTGGACCTTTTCCGAAAAGTGTTTTGGAACATTCTCTCTAAGCTGAGAAAAATTCATTCAATTTCTTTCTTTTTACTAAATACTAAAAAATTGAGCTGATAAAACTACACATAGTAGTAGCAGTTCGAAGTCTAAATATTATTATCGTGTTGGAATTGTTAGTTCAATGCACCCTCGCTGGTGGAAATTAAGGCGCAAAAAAAAGGACGTTACGTTATTGCATTCGCTAATCTGGCGTATCTTTACTGTAAACCAGTGTGAGATGGAATGCTAGACGCAATTGTAATTATATGCGTCTAGAGTGGAGGCATTGGTCATCTGATTCGTTAATTCAGACGAATAGACAGTACAGAATTGATTTCAGCAGATCGATAAAGGATCGTCATTATAGATACACGAGATAGCGTCATTGCGGTAGTTGTGTAATGTTCGGATTTGAGTATGACCGAACACCCTCGACGAACCCCACCAACGAAGCTGTTTTTATGGTCTACCTTTTTATCACGGCCAGGCCTGCAGGTGCCTATATAAGGTTAATTTTTGTTCTCCGTTTGTTTGGCGTCATTTAAGCTATATAATACATATGGAACTGATGCGAGCGCGACATTTTCTTTTCTGTTCATTCGGTTTCTAATAGGTACTTCACTGCATTTTCAGCTATAGCCATTTAGGCTGGTTTCACCTGTTGCTTGGCCAGTTTACGTGTCTTTTTTTTTGTGACAATATTTGATCTACAAACAAAGCTACGACGCTTCCTCGCTGATTTACGATGAGCAGGTGACCGTAATAGTCGGGCCCTATCGAACAGGCCTAAACTGTGTTCAACTTAAAGCCTTATTTTTTCTCCTTCTACGCCTCGCTGGCACATATTCCAGCTTATCGGTTCAGTCTTGACTGCAACAAAGGCCTGACGCACAGTATTGGCCTCCGTTCCAGCTAGCGCTTTTCCTCGTCATTGTTGATCGGTTTAATTCTCAACTCGTAGTAGTTAACCCGGCGGCAAAGGAACATCGCTTCTGCTGACTCTGCCGCAGGCCTTACTGCTGCTATTCGTGCGCACATTCACGTCGTGTTTCCCTTATTCAATTACCGACGGATGCCGCTGCTGGTCCTGTTGTTGGGCTTCGTTCTATTTATTTTGTCCAGGATGTCTGGCCTGACAGTCTTTTACGCCCTTTCCCATATCTCCCCATGGTCAGTTTTATCAGCAGCGCGCACAAGTGAACTGGCAGCGGCATAGGAATAGCTATAACGGTAGCCAAAGTTGACGCCGCCATTACGGGCCTCATCCCCAGTGATGCTCTCGATAATTAGTTGGATTCTTGTTGTGATGGTTGATCCCTACAGGCGATCGAGTACATATTCATTTAATGCCTGTAGTAGGGTTATTCGAGCCTGAGAGGGAATATGACGCGGTCGGAGATTATTTACTCTTGTTCTTATTGCCTCCCAGGTTAGTACTACTGATTTTATCATTTTTTTCGACGCCTACCATCATATTAATGCGACCTGCTCTGGGTTCGTATCGCTAGCTTTTTGGGCAGTTGTCAACGCGCCCCGACCAGTATATGTGGGTGAAAAGGCACAACAAAGGAAGGTAGGTAGATTCATGATACTGATAAATGCTGAGTATCGTGACTAATATGACGACGATTAGTGCGATGAAAAAACGGGGAGGCACAAAAATAGGGTATCAAAGGGCGTACACGTAAGACAACTAAAACTATAGAGGCCGAGCTGCGAGGCGCAGTACGCCACAGGCCACGATGCCCGTTCGCGCTAGAACACGAGTAGATTATATATTGACATTGCTTCGGAATTTACATGAGGAAGTGAGGAAAGTCAAATCATGATAGACTGTAAGGCATTTTTTGTGAATGAAAGGAGTTTTTACTGCTGTCGTAGATTACTTGAGAAAAAAAACTATCATAGTATTACAGTGGTATTTGCTCTTCGATATTCTTTTGAAATCGTATGTGAACCTATTTAGCGAAACAATAATAAGGAATCGCTATGAAGTTTGTAGTTGACAAGCGTCTGAAAATTCAGAGAACTGTTCTAAAAGCATCTAACAAGAAATTTGGACATTGCCCGTCCGAAACAAATGCGTCACATCGTTAGCACAGACTCTCAAAGTACATTCAAGGGTGCCTAAAAAATGCTGCTATAACGGAAACGCTACAATTGGAAATAATCTTAGTATAATAAGAATCTTGATACTGCTTTGGCCCGCCCACGCTCAAGGGCTATATATATATATATATATATATATATATATATATAGCGAGGGTAAGAAGATCAATCCAACGTCTAATAAGGACGGGTGACATATTCTACTATGCACTTACATAGGGGCACGTTCGTCTGAAAAACGAGCCTTATTGTTTACTCAAGCTAGCTCGCGTAATCTTCTAGCTAAAGCGGCTATTTGCGTTGGCTTCATTGCAAAATCGAACTCATCCTTACGTTTTTCTATGCTTTTTGACTGAATCGTGTTACTACGCTGACGTTTGCGTCGTTATTGAATTCACATTAGAAATAGAAAACGGTCAAATAACGAACTGCTGAAGCATTTTTCCTCAGCAACAAAATATTTACAATATATATATATATAAATAATTACGATGACGAGCTTATAGTGAGAATGCTTTTAGGTGGTACTCAGAGGGATTACAATGGAGTACAAATGTTTATATTCAAGCAAACCAATAAACGGGTGCATATGTGTACCTTTAAGTAGAATACCATGTTTTCTCGTTTTATGTCTTCTATTTTCACCATGTGGAAAGAACCATCGGCGGTCATATCCTGCGTGTTGCTTTATCATGTTTTGGATGGATGCGCATATGCGTGTTCGCTATGACGAATCTGTGCATATCACTAAGCTTGTTATATTATAGCCCATGCCAAAGCAATAGCATCGTAGGGCAATCACTCGCTTTAAATGATGTTAAACAGTAGAACTTAGCAAACAAGTGTTGTCGATGACAAGGAAGGGCCCAGTTAGGAGAAATACTTTTATATTTAACCTAGGTTTTAAGACTAACGCATGTATGACCATATTATAAGAATTGCCGTATTCTCTTATTGTTTAGGATTGGGGAAGCGACAAGTATAGGGTCCAGGAAATGTCGGATGATCGTGCGCGAATGTTGCATGTTCTCGAAGAATCTGCCGTGCTCGACGTTTCTGGAGAGTTCAGTCTCGTGTCGAATTTTCAGCCAGCTTCTCCCCCGTTGCGGGGAACGATGTCGGCACAGGGCGGATCCGCTTCACCTAAACAGCAGCAGCAACAACAACAACAGCCTCAGTTAACAACACAAGGAGCTACCCAGGGCATGTTGCCGTCAACGTCAAATGAACATACTAGAGGTTAGTATAAAACAACGAAATACCGCTTTCTACACATAGTTCACAATGATAGTCAATGAAATCGTCCGACTCAAATGTGAACTTTAGTTTCGTAGTTATCTAAACAGTTTTCTGATGAATGATGATCGTCTGACCAATTGGATTAAGTGAATAGGATAAGAGCACTGTGTGTTAAAAAACAGTGCAGGTTGTTGATCAGTAGAAAGATAAATAACATATTTTGGTGTTTGTTGTTGGTTTTGTGACAAAATCTTACTTCTAACAAAACTTCGTTTCTTGATACCTAACAGGTACATACGTTATTTTTGAGGCAACTATTAATCTTGCCTCTGGCTGAATGTTATTTCTTAATTAACCAAAGGGTTATTCAGCTATAAATCATGATACGCTTGCCAACAGATACATGCCACTATACGGTGTCCTTGATTTTGCTCAGGGCGTTGTATCGCGGTAAAATACCAAACAGCATGTTGACAGGCACACGTCCAAAACAGCTATAGGCTTGGCACGCACGCAGTACGAAGCGCTTAGCTAGTTTCTTACCATTCGCGCCCTTTTTTGAAAATTACTTGGTACAATATCGATTGTCAGAAGACCATTATACGAACATTCTTTTCCTTAGCGCCAAACTATAACTCAAACGTATTCGATGAATTTGCGTGCTGGTAGCTTATCACGACTATGCGCTAAGGCAGCAAATGTCCACTTTTTTTAATTTCCACTATGGCGCAGAGTAGTTCGCATAGCAAACTAAATAATATTTCCACTAGTTGGTTTATGGATAGTGATGGAAATAGAAAATAAAAGATTGGAGTTAGTAGTCACGAGAAAAGTTCGCAGTCTGCATCTGATATTCTTGGTAATTGGCAACTATGGCGTATACTTGCAGTTA
This sequence comes from Varroa destructor, assembly GCF_002443255.2. Classification (NCBI taxonomy): domain Eukaryota; kingdom Metazoa; phylum Arthropoda; class Arachnida; order Mesostigmata; family Varroidae; genus Varroa; species Varroa destructor. Next base: position 12,413,754 of record NW_019211456.1, read on the forward strand.
TAACGGTGCTAGCTCAACGCGTTAGCTGCTTTCCTCTCTTGCAGAAACTCTGATTGGCATGAAACCCTTGAGAGAGGGCATAGACTGAATTGACCAGTGTACAATACAACGGTACCCTTGGTATGGAAAGAAGTGTTTGCCCTATACTATATGCCAATTTAGTGATCTCCAGGGCTGCCGCCAATGGCCTACCTTTGCTGTAGACAATTATTGAGGAATGCGGATGCCATTCGGTTGGCCGCTTTCGTATAGGCTGTATGGTCTCGTACCCGTATTGGCCACGATGATAATTTCATTAAGAACGGGGCAATTCTCTCGCTTATAGACTGAACGGTCTAGCATATAGTCATAGGCACCAATCCATCAGACCTGAATGAATCTTGGAACATTGCTCGTATAACAAGGACTCTACTTGCTACACATAGAGAGTTGGAATGTATACACGTGAGCTCATCAAGGCAAACAAGTATCCAGAAGGAAATGCTAGGTACTAGCCATTCCTCGAATTCTGGGTTCGAACTGGGTTTATCTATACAGAAAAGAAAAAACAACTGTAAGTTTACGGTTTGCAATTGTAAACAATGGGTTCATACTGAAAAAGCGGATAAGAAACAGTTTATGGAGTACTTGATTTACAATAAGTCGAAGTTTTCATACTTAAAAGCCTAGTTTCTTTTTTAAATTCTATAGAGCTAAATATTACCTGACGGTAGCCCTACTATTTCGCCAGATCAACCTTTAGCTTCAGACTTTAGCTTCGCTAATGTATTACAGCGACCATGACCAGCGGAGGATCGCATGTGCGATGTGAATACCAGAATTGTTATGAGGCAGTGCCAGATTTGTCATTTAAGGTTGTGCTTTTGCGGTTGCTGTCATCGACGCAACGTACGCGATAGATCGAAAAAGCATAGACTACATCGAATCAGTATAGATAGATACTGATTCATTTTTATAGGGACCGATTAGAAAACAACTCAGTAGAGCTTCATTTACTAGCTTACATATACTTCGTACGACATTGTTGCTTAACAATAGATATTTTAGAAGTAGCTGTCATTCTACCTTTAGGTTGATTTTCCTTAGTTTATCGCTAATGTAAACGCTGGACATACATATTGCATGAGTTCCACTCTTACATTCTTTGCTTCACTAAAAGCACACCGTGTTTCTCTACTTGACCTTGCTCAGACGAGTTACAACTTCGACTTTCGTTTCGGACCCCAAAACGGCGTGTATGCCCTAGTGTGTACAGGATAGCCGACCAAGTTTGAAATTTAGGCCGGGCCTAAATACGTAATTGTACCCGTACGTTGTCGGTCAAATACTGTCAACTGCGATTCACCTCGAGTAAACTGAAGTCGCGAAAAATAAATTCCACGAACGTGTAGCTACTGCTCTTACTGATTGAAGAATAGGTGGCAGACAATCATGAAGCCAATGGTAAAAACGAATGCTCGAAACCTGTTTCACTTTATTTCCGACCTTGGTCGCAGTGGAGTAAACTCAAGTGTTGATTCCTTACTCTCCGAGTGCGCACGAGTTGAAACAAGCAACGTACATGTCAGTGCCTATATAAATGGTTTGAGCTATTAGAGTTTTTCGTTCCTATGTCAAAAATGCTGTTGAACTGTGTTACAATTGTCTTCAGAAGCTGTAAGCCAGAAGCTACAGTTCAGTAGTATACGAGGCTGTTTCCCGATGTGCGCGTGTTCAGTGGTGACATTCGTGTGCGTTCGCAGTTGCTCTGCTTGCCGAAGCCCCAATAGTGACAATAAACGCATGATTGAAAGATAAACTTGCTATTTGGCTAACTGAGCGAGCAACCTGAATGGATAGCTAAAGTATTGTCCCGCTTAAGCCCATGATTCCCTTAGCCACTCGACACCCCCGGAACAACCCTCGAACGAGCACATTGTTGTGCATCTAGCCAACGAAGCTAATGCATGCGAAGGGGCGAGTGGGGGTCTGCTGTGGGCCAGGGCTAATTTGGTCTCAAATGTTCGATATGTCGGCGTGACTACAAAGGTGAGACTGTTTACGCACACGGAAAAGTTAACATATTACTTGACAACATTATACAACAATTATTAGTTAACGTAGCTCATCAGTAAAGGCTTAGTTTATACTCTAATGTGTCGCAAGTTAGTGGAAGCTAAGGCAGGTTATTGGAAATCATAGCGCCCCCGGGCAGACTCTTGCAGACTACAGGTAATTGTTGTATACTAGTGCTGAAGCATTTCATCCTAAACTAAAATTTGCGAAAAAATTACTGTGATTCGTCTAACCGTTGCTTAGTAAGTTATCTAAAGCTGAACGCATTAGCTAGAGCGTAAAGCTGTTACTGAAGTAAATATATATCGTTTTATGCGACTCAAGTTTGAAATTCATGCCTTGCATTGCCTGGGTTTATCGAAGAGTGGTCGCACTTCACAGCTGTCGAGGTTGTACTACCGTAACTACAAATCCGAGGTCGTCTGTCACGTTTGCCGCCTATTACATTGCATACTGCAAACTGATTTGGTGGAACTAAGCAATTTTTCTGTGGCCACGACCTTATTAGCACGCATATGTTCAGCACAATTTTCACATAGTATCACTGCGGTCGAAATACAATATATCGGCCAAAAGCACTACAAGGATACAGATGGTGACAGCAGAGCAGCCAGTCGATCAATGAGAGACCCTGATAGTACTCGATAAGTGAAGTCATTTTCTTTCGACGCCACGGTACACTGGCCAAGGTACATGGCGCCGTGCAGTATGGCGGCGGCTGTAGTGCTAATGACAAAGAACGTGGCGTATGGAGCGCGTGGAGCTGCATGCAAAAGTATAAAAACGCTAGCAATTTCTTGGTTCCACTCGCCCGAGATATACTCAGTCAATATAGGAGGTTGTACATGTAGACAGTCGCATAATTGTACGCCAATCGGTGGAGGCCGAAGGACGCTGTCTCGATCAATACAATGAAAACTAGGCTTACCCAAGAAAGAGAAATACGCTAACTACGAGCACGTCGGATCATCCGGCGCCAAATGGTGGGATAATGGGTCTATGGACGGAGTTGTATTCAACCCCGACACTAGCGATCAAGCAAGTGCATATCAGCGTTGACTACGTTTTATTCAACCTATGTGCACGTATACCTGTGCAGTTTCTATTTACCTTGTTTTTTGGTTTTCAAGAGAACATTGGTCAGTCTTCTGTAAACGTGCTAATGGCACATTTGCACCGTGTCACTATCTTATAGATGAAAACCGTGCGATTAAATGAAGAATTTTAGGGAAGTTATTCTAGTCGAATCAAAATCTTTGTTCTCGTATGATTCCATCTAGTCCGATTCAAAACGATACAGAACTCCCCCTACCAGTCGCTTATTGCTTGCTTCGTTATCTGCTGCTGTTCGTTCTTTGTTGTCACTCCTTTTACACCGCTTTTACACCCTACCCGTCTACGCTATCGTGCGCAATACGTCTCGCGTACCGTTCCACGACGGTAGTGCTAATCCATAATGCAACCCTATGTTCTTGTTTTGTAAGGATTTGTTCTTCGGAAGACAGCTGCTATATGGCGAATACACAGAAGATGTACGCTGAGTGTTTGGGTAGCGAAACCGGCTAACGCCGCTTACAGTATTCGTATACACGCGGTTTCCCTCTGGCTCAAACTGTCCTTCCATCTAACGGAATGAGGTCAAGTTAGCAGAACGCTTCATCCCTATATTGGACGTATTCTAATATATCATACATGACTGTGAGTGAGATGGTCATTGCTTAAGGGTCTCGAGAGTCGTGCGGCCATTGCGTTGGGTGCGTCTACTAAAACACGTAGCAATATAGTAGCCGAAGTAGTCGTTGGCGTTGTCTGCCGCCGGCTTTGTGCAATATGTATCGTCTAGCTGAGGCAAATTATGTACCATCACGCTAGTCTTGCAGTAGCATAAGCAGCATTAACTCTAGTTGTCGGACGACCGTCCTGTCGACTAACAACAACGACACCCCAACGACGGCGGACGCCGAAAGTCCTCGAACCTCTCCCCCGCTCTCGTCGGGTCTCTGCTTCTCTGTAGAGAACGGACGCATCATGAGAACATACCTCGTTAAACCTAGAACACGTACATATGTAACCGCTTGTGAATTTAAGATATTACGTGATAAATTTAAACAGGCGCAACTGGATGTATAGCCAGAAGAGACAGAGAAGCAGAATACCTTTTAAAAAAACGAGTACACTTGAACGCTTGGCTTTTTTCTCGTAGTTTTAGTAGGAGGAAAAACACTGCTTGCGATATGTGCAAAAATTAACATCAAACATGTTTGATGATATTTAGTGGGCCTGTATTGTTGGTTTAATCATAACCACATCCGCATTATGGCATATGTTGACAAAACAGAATATATTACGTATTTTGTTTATAGTATGCTGAAGTATTCCGTTATATACCCAATTGGCCTTGTACCAGCATGCTTGATCTCTTTTTCATTTTCTTTAGTGCACCCGAACTGTTCACAAATACCGCTTTGGCACGGCAGACGTGGTGAACGTACGCATTTATTATGAATGAAATATAACTGGTAGAACAAAAACTGGCTAATGTGCTGACTATGGTAATATCGTTAGGGCCCTTTGAATACACCGTACGATTTTCTGCCAGGGGTATCTGCCCAAATTTCGAAGGGCAAGCTGTTAAGATGGAATTGCTTTTCTCGGGAGATGTTAGACCCGACCGTGCCGTTGGAAATATGCACGAGGCAGTTAGAACGATGTCTGTAAGCGGGGTACTAGCAACAAAAGGCTTATGAGAAATGGAGGACAGCTTGAGAAAACTACGCTTGATACCCTCAAATACAGGTCGCACCAAAATATACGCTATGTCAGCGCAAGAGTGTCTTCCTTGCAAATACTTTATATAGTAGGAGACCTACACAGTTAAAATTTGCACATATTTTCTACTATGATACATAGCAAATCGTAAGATAGCAAATGGTAGGCCGTACCAGTGTGAAAACAATATTGTCTCAGTCGATAATTTGGCCTGAATGAAATAGGACCATTGTGTCACGTTCGTCGTACCCTCCCGATCTGGTATCATGTACGGCCAGGTCTATTCGTATTCGCAAAACGCTACACTAGTTATGTGTCGAGATAACAGTAGCGCCAAGTCGTATCGTGTTGTGCGTTGTGGGCCGCCTAAGCTCTCCAATGAAGCGTTCCAATAGAGGACAACGAAGTGTAGTCTTATCCTGTTCGCGAGGTAGCGATGATGATGAGGATGACTTCAATGATTACCGACATTCCTTTTCGAGCAGTTTCCCGTGTGCCGTCATGTGTGAGTAGGCGCCTGCGGAGCCTTGGCAAACAAAAGCTACCTATGCTACCGACTATGAGACCGCGGTATGTTCTTTTTCCCCTCTCCCCATTCTCTCTGTCCGACAGGAACTGCCCGAAGGGAGCCGCCAACCCCCAAGCAGAGATATCCCACTTCCAGGATGAGGAGCGAGAGATACTTGGAGTTGGACACTACAATACACCTATTTGTATAATATTCCTATGTATTTGCTGTGCATGTGGAGTTACCGGGACAATGGCATGGACTGGCAGTGCCGACTGTAGTAGCAGCGCGGCTAACTACGCATAGTTTGCCTTTGTCTGTCTGCGGTGAAGCTGCCAACGTGCGAGGGATCGCCAAACAAGTGAGGTCCCCTCCGTTTGCGCTTTGCGTTAGAAAGCTCTCGTCTGCTTTACGAGTCGTTGCTCTCCGGGCCCCCTATCGCTCGTTTCGGGCTGAAGTAGCCAGTTAAGTCGTGGTAATAGTACGGCGCAATGGCGTTAAACGCAACAGAAGCGATTTGGCGACAGTGGCTGGAGCAATGACTAGTACGAATCGGGACCCCGCGGCGCCTGAGGCTACATTTTGGCAGTGAGAGCTAACCGTCTGTGGCCCCTCTTTACTTGCTCACACAGTAACGCACGCTCACACAGAGAGAAGAGTCGCACACACTGATGCGCGAACTCTGTTCATGCGGCCGCTGCTGACACTGTGGCTGCTGTTGTCGGTAGCGAAGGTGCTGCTGAGGCACCCACGTATCGCCCACGACCACTCTCATCAACCGGTCGACGGTGGTTATAGAAAGAAGCAGGCCAGGCTTGTGTTGGCCGGGACGAAGGATGCAGTTATTCCACGCCCTGCTGCCACCCGCTAGGAACGGACTAGAGGAACACAAGAGCGCGGCCGGAAATGATTTTGAGCAGTGGTAAAGATTATGGCGTTCGGTTCATTGCGCCTGCTGCAGCCGCTGCTACGGAGAGAAAACAACGGTTTGCCAAGGCTGCTGGAGGGGAGTTCTACGGCAATCTGAGCGAATTCAGGCAGGCTACGGGGAGCTGGATGCTGGCAGCGGGTCGAGATTTGTGGGCGTTGTGCTGAGGAGTGTCTTTGCCGCAGTACGTTTACGCTCCTAGCTACCTAGGTAGGTAGCTACGTAGCGAAGAAGTGCTGGATCCAGTTTAATCGGAGGGAGGAAGGAAAAGATGACTTGTGGAAGCTAAGCAGACAGAGGGTTGCTGTGTATAGAGAGCATAAAAGGGAATGCGGGAGAAAAAGGACAAAGAATAGCTGTTAGTACAAGGGCAAAGTGGCATGACGTAGACACAGTAGAAGAGAGACTCTAGCGACGCTTAATTTGTGACATATTAGTATTAGGGAAAATCAAATTTGTTAGTCAGCTAGGCTTCCGCATTTGCAAAGCATGATGAAATTGTGGCAAGAATAGTCCGATATGCTTCTGTGCAATGAGATAAAGGGGGTAACTAACGACGCCGATATGAGACAATAACAGTGGTCCTTGCTATATTTCATTAATGAGATGCTGGCATTTCGAATCGGCATAGAAAAAAAAGCTAACATATGCCTGTCTCGTTTAAAGACACACATATGAGTTAAGTCTGCTGACCCCAAAGGACCACTATACCACTTAGAAACAAATTCAATGAAACTTTGTCCTATTGCCAAGCTCCACTGGTGACTTGGGCATAAAGATTAGAACATAAATATGACTCCTATTGGTCGCACACATTTGTTGTAGTTGGTAAAAAGCAAGGATAGCATGGTTTCCTCGTAATGATCATGTCGTACTTGATTTAAATTAGAGCGCCTTACTGTAGCTGCTGACGTAGATCGAGCTGTAAAAGTGCTTTACAAATTTTCGTTATAACGGACGTCGTTTTTGTTCCAGGAGGTATTAGCAGTAGTTTGACAAGAGACGTTACGCTTGTGACACAGAGCAGTATTGGGCCTCTATCGTCATTGGACTCGTTGGCATCCCGATGGAAAGGGCCCATATCCGTGGCCCTATTTGCTGCAAAACGACGAGAGTTGCCAGATCTCATAGAAACCATTCTACATCTGCGGGCATGCTACCCAGCAGTCCGGTAAGGCCCTATCGTCATTCATTCAAATATGTAATTTCGTTTTCAAAGCACGCTTGGTTAACGCTTATTTTTTGATTACATGATTGTTATATATATATATCCAACGGGATTGGCATTTCATAAATATATATAATGATTAATATATTTAGCCGCTGCAGTGCCAAAAAGTGGCAATGCAACAGTTATCGCTACGTACCGTACAATGCACATAACGGCTAGTCAAATTAGTAGTTGCTTGTGGGTTGCCATGGCGTTCCTTAGGTCAGTTGAAAAAACTTCAGGTAAGTCTAGTTAGACCCACTCCGATTAAACTTTTGTCGGTGGCAAGTGGCTAAATCCAAAAAGAGATGATTTGGAATAGATTTTTTAATTTTAAAAAAATCCTGACTAGTTTGCAGGGCAAATGGCTTGTACTGTACCTGTCGTTTTGCGCTGTATCAATTAGTATTTATAGTGACCGAAATATCACAGTGCGACAAAGCGTTCTCTGCTAATGCCGATGGAATTCGTTGAATTTATTGCGTGTTTACTCTGCCCTTATTATCACCCCTCTTTCAGCATAACCGAACTTCCAATTCTTCCTCCGTGTTTGAAGTTGCTTGCCATGGCGGAATCTACTATATATTCTACTGAGACACGTTAACTGAGGTCTAATTCCCGTACGTAAAGTTTGACAGAAAAAGCGTAACAGTATTGACAACAAGTAGCAGATCAAATGACTGAGCAATTCTACGGTAATTATAATCATTGAGTAATTATAGTATGTTAAAAGAAGTAACAGCTAAGCTCTGTAACTTCAATCTTTGCAAATGAGCGTTGGCATTTTATGCACTTGATCCTAGGACTCTCGAACTCACCAAATTCAACGTCACAAGTCATGTTTTGTTACTTCTTATATTTAACATGTTATTGAGGATACTTATCCAGTTCTATTAGGATGTGTTCTGCTCACATTTTTTGTTCAAGTTAACTTATTCTTAAGCCAAATCGTTTTAGACGAAGTGGCACTTTATTATTACGAGAAAATATTTCAAAAAAAACAACAAAAATAATACAAATAAAACAAAATGATTACGTGTCTGACAAGACACGCCTAAAACTAGCGCCGGTGAATCACTACAGAACCTTACATAAAGCTTTTACCAACTTCTCTCCGTAGCGTTAAGCAAATTGTGGATTGCACGCATGAATGATGGTATACGTGGTCAGCTTCACGCAATGCTTATATGACAATTGTCACATGCTTCTGCAGTGTATAGTGCTATTACCTCGAACTAGCTGAAGTATTTCACAATGACGAACGTACAATAGTCATTGTTCGCTATAAGCATATTACTTACATAGAGATAGATTTGATCGTTAAAACAGGCGGGAACTCTATGGGGCGTGCCTCTTTCATGAGGCTAATAAAGATGACTTCAGGGGGTGAAGCGACGTCCGAACATACTCTTAGAGTTACCGTGATTTACTCAGCTGACATAGTCGGCAGGCTGTTTGAGAGCGGTTGAAACATGCGTGGAGTAAAAACATTAAGTCGGATGGTGGTCGCTTATATTCAATGAAAGCGAGACTACGTGCTCGTGAGGTCGTTCGTGCAGGCGTGCACGTTTTGAAAAATTAGCTCCTTTTTAGAATACAATAAGTTCGCTTAGTGCTCGTGTAAAAGCCCGGTATTAAGCTTTAAGTGGTTATAATGCAGCTGTCAATGACTGTTACCCAAAAGAAAATAAGAATATAGCCCTGTAGGCACTTCAGTTTAGCTTCGTCCAGAGTTTCTTTCAGTACAACATCGGTAGCTGTATATTATACATGATGCCCGCAAACATATACGAAGGATGCTTTGTAACGAAAAAAGAAATAGACTTATTACTAGAGTTAGAGATAATGATGCACCGATGTGAGGGCAATATTTCTTCGATGTTGGGCCATTCTGGGTGGTAGTTGTAAGGGTTTACGGCAGAGAGAAGTGACAAGTTCTGAAAAAATTAAGGATTAAATATGATTAGCAGCTAAAATATGTTGGCTACGCCTAGGGCCTGGGATAGCGTCGTTCCGGCGTCAGTGTTTCAATTGTGACGACTAAGATAAACCGTAAACGGTGCGATGGACACGAGCGAGCAGCGATTTGGAATTACCACAGATCCCTCTTGCTGTCCAGTGACCACTGGAGAGATTGATTCATCCGATTAACATTAAGTTACGCTGTAACTATGTATCTATATCATGCACTCGAAAAGTTAGCAACTAATTGCGTTCATCAGAGGAAGAGGATATTGCTACATATCCTCTTCTGCGACGACTGTTTATAGTATGGTTGTCATATAGTAATATAACTCACGTTCAGGCTGCTGCTTTGTCGTGGTCGTTTTTGTTATCATAAAGCAGATGCACATTTACCTGAGAAACTTAAAACTATTTAATTTTGAACTAGTTAAAAGTGCAAAAATGCGTGCGTCAGAGAATCTTAAGTGACGATACGTAAGACTGAGTAAATGACTCTTTTAGTATGCTTCATAATTTGAAACAGAGGCAGCGGCTCGTCGTTAGAATGGGACCCTTTACGAGGTAAGGATTGCACGATGAAAAGTAACTTACCATGTACCTATTGCAGGATAGCTGCTAGTTGATCATGGGTCTTTGGGTACTCGTTACATAGCTTCGCCCCAGTCTCAAAGAAATATCAAACATTATGTTGTGGAGGGCACTACAGCGGTCACTTTTGAATAAAGCGTGTCATTTCGACTCACAGTTTCTAAAGTAATTTTATTTTCCTCCTGGGATATTCAGTGTAATTTCTGCACATTGTGGTACGGTACGCCGTCAGATCGTCGAAGTCCTCAGTAGCTGACAATGGAGTTTTCGAATGAAGGTTATTACTGTTCAAAATTTTTTTTTACGTGAACCTCTGTGTTGACTGGTCCTTATGGGTTTGAGTACTCTGTTCGCCCAAAACGAAATTGCACGTTGATTATAAACACTGTCGCGGAACATGACGAGGAAACCTCCCAAAGAAAAAATCTAATTTAGGCTCTTGGCGAGCTCAGTACAAACCTGATGGCCTTTGACTACAATGGGATTGACGTGGTATTACAAACAAGAGAAGATAGTGTGGCATCTGGAAAAGGTGAGAATCGCTTGTTAATATGTGGCATCGTCTTGCAAGCTTCTAGGATTAAAACATAGGACTTAAGACTTACCGGTCCCGGGGGGACGTAGCAATGTAGACTCATGCATCGTTCGTATTCTTTTAACGAGAAAATTAGATATACCAACAGCATTAACCGTACCAGCAGTGCATAGCGGTAATAAATGCGTAAATTAGGTGGCTATTTTTTTGGAGTAGCTTTTTGCCTAGTATGCCGTATATCGTCGCATGCGGTAGTTCGAGACCAGAGACACCTTCATTTTTCGTAGGGTATCAATAGTAATAATTATAATTAAGACTACCATTTGTCGTTGAATTTGGAAACAGAGTATTGGCTGGTTTCAATAGAGCTGGCTCGGCAAAGGGTTGGATGAAACAAACTCATAATTTGTTCTATGAATAAATGTGAAAAGCTGTACAAAGCCAAGCTGGTGTTTGGCAGTAGAAATGGCTATTTTGTCGACTATGACACAGGTATGGCTATATATTGAATATTTAATGAATGGATGTTTTTCTACCCGCTTTGTTTCAGGCATAATGTAACCTTCCATTTGGTTTACCCACTACATTCGAAAGCGACCTCGAGCGGAAATAGTCACCATGGGGCACCAGCGCTTTCGTTAGCTGAGTGCTCGACCCTTCCACGCCGACTGGGAGAACTTCAGCCAAGTATCATCAATTACGGTCATGAAGTTGCCTACCCTGTCAATCTATTGCGGAACGTCGCCCGAAGGAACGCTGCTTCCCAATTTATATTTGTCGTTGACATTGACCTGCAAGTGAGCCAAGGTTCGTAGCTCTAGTTCCGACGATAATATAGTTGACTTCTGATCAGAGTCTGTTCTTTAAGGATCTGTCTGATGTAGAACAAATTGAATAGAGTATACTAACTGATTACTAATTTAAGATTTAAAATGAGATTTAGATTTCCACTACCATAAAAGATAATCATGCCGAACTTTATCATCGCATTTTAAATTATACCGATATATTAGAGAGAGAGACATAAATGCAATAGAATGATATTAACGCATGATATTTCAGTTTAGTAATTGATAGTGGTTGACTATACACTGTTGGCTAGGAAAGTATAGAAAACAGCAGTGGTGCTTTACGTTTCAACCACTAATGACCTTATTGGATTCTTATTTTAAATAGGGAGAATGTTTCTCGATCTTATTCAAAGCAAGAGTATAAACAGTTTATGTTGTTTATTTCTAGAAGTTAAGATAAGTCTAATTTGTAGTTGCCCATTACGTGCGCGTAAAAATAATCACGCAGTAAGTGGGGCTAAACAAAGCATGTCACATCGTAGTTACTTTAATCATAAAACATAATTGTAATAATAAAAAATTACATACAGGCTATTTTGCAAAGTAACTGTTTTTTTTTTGGTATCCAGCGACCTGCTCATGCTGGTAATAATCTTCAAAGATCTAAGACAATGCTCCATCGAGCGATCCAATCAGGAGCTAACAGGTACGGCATGCAAAGTACTCAGGAAGCTATACACTCCATATCAGCTAAAGCAGATCACTACATACAGGATGGGTCATACAGTATACGGTTTTAATGCGAGACTAGTGTTTATTTGGCTACTCTGCTTTTTTTGGCATTGTAAAGTGTGTGGGTCTGAGACGAACGGGGGGCTTCCACATGCTGCATGGCCTTTGAATGTGTCCTTGATTAGGACGGCCCCACGACTGGTCGTCAAGGGACATAATCAACAGAGAGTCAGGATCTTTTCATTGAGAACGAACACGAACACAAAAATCTAAATCACGCAAGCTGTTGTCAAATACGATGGCGGCATGGTAACGAGAGGCCCGGATCCGACCACCTATTGATAAATAAATTTACGTGGCGGGTATTGCATAATGACAAGAAGGAAGAAGTGTCTGTTTAAAATTCAACAGAGTCTCAACCAATAGGCGGCTTTCAAAGGACATTTCCTTCAACTCAATGAAATTACAACGTTAGAATACTATCGTAGTAATAGTCGTCAAGTTTACTCGGGCCCAAGAGGGGCGAGGAAGCCACTATGAAAACAGGAAGTGAAAAAACACTCATACTCGAAAAAAAGATTGCTTGGCCCTTTAAAAGGTTATGCCTTCAGAGCAAATCTGGATGTGTAATTCGGTAAAAGCTGCGAATCTAACTGAATAGGATCACCATGTTCTTGCAGGCCTTCATGATTCGTTTCTAACATACGCAAAGGAGAATTCCTTATTCTCGCGGGCCGATCATCAGGAAGCCTTCGTAGTGCCAGCATTTGAGACAGTCGAAGATATTGTACTGCCACGTAACAAAGCGGAACTATTGGGGCTGCTTGAACGTGGAGTTGCGCGACCATTTTATGCCGAACTGTGCCATAAATGCCATAAGCATACCGACTATGAAGCGTGGACAAAAGCCCCACTTACTCCTGATAATAAACTTGAGGTTTTGTATCAGGTAAGCCGCATAATAAAATGGACAAACGATACAACAGCATATTGAGAGTATCAAACATTAACATGCAATGTTGGGAAATGAGTTGATTTTAAGAACACTAGCCTGGCGACCTTACGATGCGAAAGGTACACACTATATATAGCGTACCTGCTATGCGACATATACTACAAAGATAAGAGCTTTTGAGAAATGAATAAGGAAAAGGTAGACAAATGAGAATCGGAAATTTAACTAACTGCACATTTCAGTTTATGCAGATAAGTTTATTGATGTGCTATGTGCATTTGGTGTTGCATACTTGTACATTTGCAATGTCTGTGTCAATACTAGCTTTATTGCAAATCGATTACGTACGTTCTACTGCTGTAGACAGGGAACATAGCTATGACACTAGGAAGGTTAAGGTTCAATAAATACTTTTTTCAATTTTCCAACCTCAGGTAAGCTGGAAGGATCCCTGGGAGCCATTCTACATAGCGCACAATTCTGTCCCACTCTACGATGAGCGTTTTCGACAGTATGGTTTCAATCGGATCAGCCAGGCGTGCGAAATGCATGTGGCAGGTTATTCGTTTGCCGTGCTTAATAACGCATTCGTCATTCATCGAGGACTCAAGCGGTCTGGCGACTTCCATAAGGAGAAAGATAAGGACCTCGACAGGAATAGGCTCAATTTCAGACAATTTAAGACCGAGCTCAAGGAGAAATACAAGCAGTCGCCAAGAAGATGCTATTGAATTTAAATAATCGGAAGGGAAACTTTAGGTGTTATTATGTAACGTTTAACTGTCTCCATTAATGTCGTTGCCTAAGAGCATGATGCCTGCAACCTATGGACGTGAATGATGCAATAACAGGACGGCGAATCGACCTATCTCTCACAAGTTGCCAGAGTCCATTCCTCAAAGCGTATGCTCAATCATTTCTTTAAATTTCTTAAGCTTTTCGTACCAGACCAAAATTCTAGATAAATTACTGTACTTACATATGATATGTAACTAACATGGGTACTATTACGCTCATTGTTCATACTTAAGTATATCGATTTCTCCGTGCGACAGATTTATAAGCCTATTCCAGGAATATCTTCACTGGAAGGTTTCAACCCGGAAAAAACAATTAAAAACTGCTGAGGTTTACATGACTTTGAAATAGCAGTGCTTCATGAGTATGATAGCTCTGCGCAGAGGAAACCGGAATGATACCGATTAGCCGGCTGGCAGAGACAGGAGCAAGAACCCTCTATAGATATCAAACACGGGTGCCATACATGTGCTCTTCTTTTGAGGTTCGAATACCAACTGACGATGTACATATGTAAGATAGATACTATTGTAACCTGATCTTATCCTTGGTAAGTTAGCTAGTTTCAGTTATAT
>NW_019211456.1:12428262-12494588 GCF_002443255.2 Varroa destructor
TATATAGTAGATGATCATAAAGTTAGGGGTAACTGGGAAATGGAACAGTTAAGGAAATCATAGTCATTTGTGAGGAACTACAATAGAAAGTCCAGAGGAGTGCACTTCTTCCTGCCAAGGATGGGGATAATAAGAAACGGCCTGCAGACAGAATTGTGGCCAGCGTTCTCCTTCCTGAACACCATGTTGGCATGTACTAGTTAGAATAAAAGAAAAAAAAATAGGAAAAAGAAGAAGGACAATTTATGTGCGCTAATTTTTCGCGGTATATGGAACACTATTTATCGTAGTGTAACGCACTTTACGATGTCCCGCTGAGTCACTTGTGCTGATGGCAGATCGTCAGCATTTATTATTATAAATACTGTCTCTAGTGCAGCCTGGTATATTAAGTATGTCGGCATGGTGGTCAGAAAAGTGATAATAAAGGGGCGACAGTGGGAGTTGTTGTCGTCGTCGTCGTCGCTGTGAAGTCAATGGTACCAAAACGGATATAGTAGATGCGTTGCATTGTATCAAAGAATTGTAAGATTTTTTTTTATGTAAATGGTTCGTTATAGGTAGTTTGAGAGGAAAACAAGACATGGTAATAGAAAGAACGATTAAA
This sequence comes from Varroa destructor, assembly GCF_002443255.2. Classification (NCBI taxonomy): domain Eukaryota; kingdom Metazoa; phylum Arthropoda; class Arachnida; order Mesostigmata; family Varroidae; genus Varroa; species Varroa destructor. The sequence continues at coordinate 12,428,870 of NW_019211456.1, forward strand.
TAGAAGTAGATCTAATTAACAACAACCATAAGAGTTGTCACAGCTGTCGTTCGAAGCATTTGAAGCATATCTGGGAAAACTTGGGGAAACGCTTGGACTAAGGACACGTGACGCATGAGCCGAGAAGACACGGTTTGTTGTAATGAACTAGATCACAACTCCGTGATCTGTGATGAAATCAAGAAATAGAAATAAAGAAGACGTGAACGACTGGGCATTTGTGTAAAATATCCGCTGTGTGCATGTGTGCGAGGGGCAGACAGAGCATTACGTGTCGCATCTTGTATGCGATTACGTTGTTGTAGAATAAACAGGGAGCGCTTGAATGAGTGAGACAATCGGTCAAAGCAGAACTCTATCTAAACATTTGAAGACCACTGCAGCACATGCGACCGCGTCCTTGTTGGTGCCTGATAGGATGGAACAGGATAACTTCGCCACTAAGGATTATCAGCCTGAATAGAAGTTTAATGTATGTATCAACGCAGTGCCATGATATCAAGATCTCGACTAAATTATAAGGATGACTAGAAAAGAAAAGGGTACCGTCAAACACTTCCCATCGATTGTAATAAGCATAATAAAAAGACTAATATTGAAAGAGAGAGGCATGTATTAATGATAAAAGTAAACGCATCATAATGATTATACTATATATCATATCACTCCCCCATGTTCCAACTTCTATTTATTAAAAAAAAAACTGAATACAGATCGCATGGCAATATGGCTTGACGCAGTCTAGGTATAGATATTAAAATTTATTCTGGCAAGTAAATAAAATGAGGCTAATGCAAACAATGGCTCCTAGCAGAGTCTCCGGATCGACCTATCGACTTATTTACACCTTTGTCAGGTGTATATTTAACATGAATGTATTGATTAATACGCAATTTCAGTATAGGTATATGGACTGCAGGGTAAAGGTTTCGCCTTTGAAAATCGCAGAAGAACAGTGACCACCGTGGCACCTAGCGCCAAGCTCGTTGAGGCAAGTGCGTTAGCAGCCGTATCCTCGTCCATTCGAACCTACTGTCGCGCCTAAACAGCCATTACACCAGCATGTCCTACTTAGTTTCTTCTAGGTACCATTCATCGTTGCACCAATTACAAAGAAAGATTCGCGCAACAAAGATGAATTGTTTATAGCGCGCGGTTTCCAATGAAGTTCAATGGAATTGAGAAGCTAAACTAGATAACTGTAGATGATCATGATGATGGTGATGACTGTTAGGTGGTTTTATAGCATAGCGTATTGCCCCGCACTTGCGCCCGGACAGCGTCTAAAGAGGGTCTAGGCTTTTTAAATTTATTCCTTCTGTTTACAATTCTTCTTTGTATCGCTTTCGCTCCTTATAATTCCTTCATCATATAATGCTAGGCAAACGCAGAAGACTGAAGTGTCTGTTATAAGCGTGTACAGGAAATAAGGAAATGAAGCAGGAAGATCGTGCCCTTTCCTCGAAGTCACCGACTTGAGTGAGACCTCCTTGATTGCTGCTGTTGCTATTGCTGTAGACCAGCGGCCTATACTCTATGGCGACAAAGTAGCATGGCCACTGCCCCTTGCTTTTCGTATCCACTCCTCTGTCGGTCTCTTCGTCGTCACTGGATCCTATCGTGCAGATCGACCGATATTATTGGACAACGGTAGCAGTACAGGCGGATGAAACAGCAGGGGGCAAAGTGAATAGGCGTAGCTACTACACTACAACAAAGACAGGCCCAGAGTTCCGTCCGGTGCCAATAACAGCCGATATAACGCGACTAGTAAGAAAAAAGGAAGAAGGAAGAAAAAAAGGGGCAGGGGCGGGGCAAATTGCAAGACTTGGCCTCAAAAGGGCACTGCGAAGAAAAGCCGGACAGAAGGAGAATGCAGAAGACGAGTACACGATAACAGAAGGCTGCACGCAGCACGACTTGTATGCAAATAGATGATGGTGCTAGTAGATGCTGCTAGAGCGATTGACGAGACGAATAGGGATGACAGGATAGGGACGAATTTAAGGATGGCGTAGTCGTCGGTGGGCGTATAATAGTCGACGGAGAGCGCTGCCGGAAATGAAACGCTGGCAACGGAAAGACAGTAACGCGAGAATATCAGAATATGGACTACGGTATGAGAGGAATTATAGGAGGTGTCATTGGTTGGAGAAGACAAGGCTTTGACACGGGAGTCGCTGCTGGAGAAGAGTTTCCAAAAAAGGTAGGCTGTGCATACGCCTTGACCGAATGGCCTCACACCGTAATAGATATCTTCGAACTGCGGATACAGTCAGGCGACCGTAGGCGACATGTCATTGAAAATGTCAATGTAATGCATCAGACGCATGTGCTCATTCAGCTGTTCTATTTTTTGCGTTCATTGCTAAACACATCATTTTAAGCTGATGCATAAGCGTCTTTGTCTACTGCTGTCCTTTTTTAAATTTTCTTTTGTTTATGGATTATCATATGCCATTCTCACTCTTCTTATCACATGCATTTTTGAAATCATACCCTTCCCCCGGTGTCGAAATACCTCGAATGAAAGGCAAGAGATGTATTGCGCATACGAAAAGAACCCTAGGGTTAAAAGATATAGGTTTATCTTATAATTATCTCTCTAAAAAAGTGACTTAAAGCAATCCTTGGCAAGTTAGGACAATCAAGCGCCATTATTGGACTTGGCAAGCTACCCTTGAGTAGTGTTGTGCGTTACAGGATCCTCGCCATGCACGCCATGCCTATTTCGGCTTCTTTCCCCAGCCTTTTGTCCCCTATAAAAGACGAAGAGACGTATCGAAAATGCGCTTGTTTTTATTTTTAACCAAACATGACGATCATGGAGTTTTAGCTCGAGATAAGATGTCTGTCATTTAAACATAATTATGCCAGTGAAAAGCCAGCAATGTGTAATACTTGGCCGTCTGTATGCAACGCATCTAAAATGAAAACTGTCGTTGCTTGTGTATGTAAATAAAACCACCAAATCATTGGACCATTTCCATTATCGGTAAAGTTTGGAGCAATGCTTTCAAGTTATGAATTTGCCCAAAGCTATTAGTACTAGGTGCATGCACTGGTATAACAACTCCCGCTTACATTCATAATGCGTTCTTTACTTTTAACCAATGCTAAAAATTGGTTAATAGCTTATGGCTCGCTTGCAAAGCACCGCTCATTAAACCGAACCTAGAGATACTCAGCGGTATTTAAATTAGACGACTCTAGTGACCGCTTGACCTTACGATACGTGGGTCGTTCTTAGACAAAGGAAGCGGGTCCAGATCCAGCCTACATATAGCATACCGGCCTCGATATGTAAAAAAAAAACGCGCGCGCATTAACCATATGCGAAAACACAGATAACAACGAGTTTACTCACACAATACATATATACATTCTGTATTCTCTAGTTGTGTGTAACTGTAACGTAGCTGCGTAAGAAGTTGGCATGTTAAGTATATAAATCTCACCTATTTCGATCGCGCATAATTAACGAGATCTTTGCAAGTTAATATAAACGATTCACTTTTACTCGTGTTTTCGTCAAATGTGCTGGAAGATTCGTTCGCACACTTTTCTCAACTGTATAGTACTTTTGAGGTGCTAAAAAGAGGCTATCGCTAAGAAGCTCCTTTAGACATCCTACGCTTTCCTTATGAGAAAATCCATGAGGTTTTTTGGTGGAGCCCGAACTCGTAGGTTTTTTAAGAACCGTGTCTAATTTTCGTAGATTTCATTTTATTTCAGACATATAATTGATCATTGAATCATTTCTTTTTGGCCTGATTCTTGTCTAGAGAACCGGCTAGAAAACATGTGGCGATCATGATCAAATGTAAAATATGCAATCCGACTGATTGAAAGTTCTTCACGAATTCAGCATTGATAGTGACGATACTTGCAATTGTTACTAATACTGAGGATACGCGTATCGCCCATGTCCATGCTAGTGTAGTGGTAATATATTCGTCTACCAGGTGGTTACGTTTAAATCTGAACAAATTAACCTGTGGGCAAAAATCCGAATAGCTATTACAAAGGCAATAACCCTGTTGCAGTAATATCTTCCTTTGCTGCATTACATCAAATTGTTTGTATTAGGCGGCCTATCCTGTTGGGTTCCTGCAATACCTAAGCCTGCCTTGAAACGAATAGATGAAAGAGAGACAGAGGATTAGCTACATATATAGCTTCTTATAGCCTATTAAGAAGATATATATAGCTTCTTGCGGGCATCATCAGAAAAATTCGTGCAGTGGTCGGGTAGATTTCGGCGTCGACATGCCCGTCAAAGACATTAGTTTAAAACTCAGCATGACTGCACCGTTGTATTGCGATAATCAAGCGGCACGTCTTTGCAGGCCACTGACCACAAGTATCAGGTGAAAAGAGTCAGAGATTATTTTAAAACACATTATAGCCTATGAAAATGGCCACTACAACCATCTAAGGCAAAACAGCACCCCACCTTTTGTGAGCCCGACTTAAAGGAGGCGCCTTACGGCACCTACGTACGTACGGGGATATCGTCTCGGATCGTTCACGGACTAGGTACATTGCTGAATATGAAAGCATCACCAATGTATCCAAGGTAGTATGCTAGACTAATAAAAATTATGCGTCAGAGCATTGACGCACTGATAATACATAAGCGTGCATATAACTTATAAAAGCGAAGACCTTTGCTTGAACTTCCATTGGTAGAGCAAACGGCCTAGTGACGTTTTACAGAGGATATTATAACACAGGGAATGTAAATGATTTTAGGATCATTGATTTCCTTGTTGAATACATTTCTAATAGCTGCTATAACTAGTAAAAATATCCAGGCAGATAGGAGTACGGTAAATTATCAATAACGTGTCTGTTTTCGCCATATTGAAAAATCTTTGTTGGCCAATGTACATTATCCTACGAGTTAACTATTATTTGTTATTTGTGTTATCCTGCAGATCAGAACACAAGTTTTTCGTAGGAACATATCATTAAGATATGAACATGTAAGGATTTTTACGAGGAGACCAAGTAAACATTCACTAGGTGTGAAATCTTGAACCGCAGGCTCTAAATGATCTCCTTATCAGTACAAACTGTCTTTTAGCATTCTTACGTGTCCTTCTCAAGCGCTCGGGCTGTACAATGTTCACATCTATTCCCGGAGGCTTTACCTAAAGGTTAGTATTAGTCAAAGATTGTTCTTAATTGTGTCATTTCTACTTAGCACTAGGGTTACGTAGTTCAATATCTTAGCTAAAAAGGCTCAAAACATCATTAAAACGACTCAAAAAACCAGTTTCAATACATCTAGGTTTTTGACAGAGAAATTAACGGCTTTTGTCTGAGAAGGAAATTCTCTATCCGGTGTGGCACCCTGTATATCTTGTTTTACGATAAAAATCTGCGAAACAACTGAAAAATTAATGAATTTTCATTGAGTCATACTAGGACCTTGTTCAAATCATCGCAGTTACGCAGAAAACGTTATTATGTTCGTGAAACCAAACGGAATCACTCTGTAGTTATTTTTGAAACAAACTAAATCCAAAACGGCGGGACAGCGGGGACGATTCAGTTTAGAATTGACACTGTCGTTTGTACAGCTGTCAAAAACTGCTTATTACAAATTGGGTTTTGCGCTCGCTCGTGTGTCCAATGCGCCAAACGCGAAAGGACGTAGAACGATGAGACAGTAAAGGCCGAACGGGGAGAGGATTAGAGGCAACGTAAAGAAGCGAGACATCATAAGACGTGGTAGCAGCTTATGATTATTCGGATGTATTTTGCTTAACTTAGACGTCGGCGGTACTGTCGAACGACGTCGCAGTCTATTTAGAGGCGTTCCTTAAAGTGCGGCCATTGACAGTCGTCGCAAGCTGTTTTCTTTAAGCAGAAACGCAGTGAAGCAAGGCCTAGGGTCTCATGTAACTCGAATGACGGCTGGCCGACCGGTCTCATGGCACCATACAACCACTAGTTGAAGGCGACACTTGAACACACAGATCAGACGAATGGTAAGACGGGCAGAAGAAGAAGACTGAAAAAAAAGGGTCCAGAAAGATGGTAGCATGTGGGGTTGTGTAAAGGACTGACGATTTGTGTGTACCTATGTGTTGTGGGTAGGGTTAGGGCTTTCCTTCAAAGACAACATCGTGCACGAAATGTTTTGGTCAGATGATGCCTCGCGGACCCAATCTGCTCTTGGCCGCTTCTTCTTCTATGGACTGCGCCGGGAGCGTCAGCGTCGGAAGAGCGTACAACGATCAGGCCGCAGCTACAGATGGTAAAGGCTATACGAGTAGTTGTAGAATGCGCCGTCAGAGGGGTTCGTCCGTTCGTTTCTTCTGCATCATCGTTGAGTGTCGAACGCGAAGCTGACTGCTAGGTGCTGGGCTACGTAGGGGACAGCTGGTATTCCATGGTGGCCCCCACGGTTCGCTGTGCGGGTGCATATGTCGGCTAGCAATAGAAGGAAGCTGGATCTGCCCGATAGGTTGCTTCGTAACGATAGTAGCTTAGCTGGTTGTCCCTTCTGTGAAGGGAGGCCAACCCCGGGCACGATTACCGTACACCATTTTTTTTTCAAAGCTCCCGGTAGGTCGCTTCCGATTTATTCATGAGACGCTCCACTTCTCCTCATATTTTTCTCTTACCGCTTTACCCTGTTTTGCCAACACTTTTTGCGGACAAGTGGCGATATAGTTGGTGTTGTTGCTGGTGGCAATGTTGCTAGGGAACTGCTCTGTATTTTAAAAACGGTTTACTATATCTGAAAAAATGACTAGACGCTTAAGCTCTTTCAAGTTCGCTCGTGGGCCGCTACTTGGTTTTGCCACAATGGTGCAGTCCATTTTCGTCCACAATTTTGCTTGGAAGCCTTTCGCTGGTTTTCACTAACATAATCGTGTTTTAATTTGTATTTTGCCCTTTCAAACTGATAGTGCGATGTTTCTGCGCTGATCCACTTCTGTGTCTTCTGTTCGTTTTTTCTGTTTTTGATCTCGACGAAATTGAATTAAAAGCGGTGGATTTACACTCAACGAAGGCGCGAAGTGAGAACCGGCAAAAATTAACTAGAATTTGGAATGTAAGCCTTCGAGTATTTATATTCTTCGAAACCCTCTGTCGTAGTGTATGTGTGTGTGTGTGTCTGCCTGAACGTCAAGATGTGCGAATCAGCAAGCTCTGGGAGACATTTTACATTCTGCCGTTCAGCAAACTTTTTCTGTCATAGAATTACTGTTAAATGGTATGGAGTTTTCGTTAAGCAGAGTCGTAAAAGGAGTTACGCCATTTGTACAAAGCACCATTTAAGCCACGTGTCCTACCTACTGATGTTTAAAATAATTGTTGAAACTGCAACTATGGAAGCCATAGCGTCCGTTGGTTTAACACCAATTTCATTAAATTAGGTTAGAATAAGTAATAATGCTGCCTGGAGGATGTTACTAAAAAGCCGATTCAGTTGTCTCCCAGATGTTCAATGGCGTGGGATTGGAGTGTCTTTTTTTGTTTTTGTTTGGGTGACCAGTTAGGGATAGAGCAACTTGATAAGCTATGGACTTTACTACACCTCAGCAGGTTTTAGAAGCAAAAGTTAGCTTTTGATTTCACCAATTCTAAACCCTCATAGGTACACTGATCTCTAGTTTTACTCATTAAAGGAGACAACCTTTATACAAATATTACAACAAACACAGCGTTTAACGCTCAACCTGTTGCGGAATCAAGCTCTAGTTCTGGCTAAAGGATTTGCGGGAGATTCGCATCTTATCTATGTACAACATCTAATTGCGTCTATTCAATTCGCTAGTGTCAGCACTTAACAAAAATGAAAGAAAATGCGCAGAATTTTCGAAAAATCTAATTTCAAAAAGCCAATAAGATGTTTTTGCATGCTAGATTAACATCGGTCAGTGCCTATCGTAGTAGAGAATTGATTCGTTGCACCATTTATGAGGTATTAAGTATTTGCCCCTCTCAAATAGATTTTCGACTGAAAGTTACCATTTCCTTTCGATATTTTAGTATTGCGATTCAAGGCTATAAACGTTAGGGAACAGCTTGGAGAATGCACTGCCATCTTGGCCTTTCGGACACGTGTGTTTAGCCGCATTGACTACGAAGGACATGGCTAAATATGCGTGAATGGCCGTGAAGGTGTTCTTCGTGGACGAACTACTTAAGTCTAGACGTTTAATAGTTTGAGGGTTGTGATCATCGTATCGTTTCGGATGTGGGGTCATGTCAGAACCGGAGGCGCATTGTTGCCGAATGTCCGTCCGCTCTCGTTTCCGCTGTCGATCCGTGTTCCGCTTCCGTTGCTGACGAAAGTTGAGAATTGACGATGCAACCGAAACCGTTGAGTCCGCCTATTATAACGAGCGATGTATAATCGACGCGCGAGTGTGATGAATTGTTGATGCCCGCTTATCGAGGGCAAGATGCTATCGCAGGAAACGTTTCATGAATTCGAGACGTACAAGCAGAGTGCAGAGATTTCCTCACAATATTGATGTGTTTACTTCATTATTTTGCCTAATATTTTCTATTTCTCGTCAGCGCGAAGATCAAATTGTTGCATATGCCAATTTGGACAGCTCTACGAAAAGTAGAAGAATAGATTTCCTAGGCTAGGAATGAGGTAAAAGGCATTTGGTAATTACCAAACGCGGAGAAATGTCTGACCCAATAAAAACAAGAATATGCGTTTGAGCGTAATGGCTAATGTTTTTGTAAGGATGGCGACTTTTCTCGTAAAATGAGGCACATTCTCGGAGCGGGGTCAATGTTCGTCTATATGTTTTTGCTGAAACTGCAAGCACTAGATTGAACATATTCTTTGAACTTTTTCAATTGTTTAGTTGCTAAGTAATCGGCAGTGCTTCGCTGTACCTAACCGACTTTAAATGATAATTAGCGTCCCGGAGAGCTTCTCATACCAATGTATTGTTACAATGATGTCTATTGGCATAGCTATCTTTTAGTCTTATTCTAACGGTGGCTTCGTACAGCTGACGATTGATATATCATTTGCAAGAAATATCTTGTTCTTTCTCATCTATAAGTTACTAAAATGCACGTAATCCACCGCATTTGTAGAGAATAGCCAATTCATGGATCGAAGACGACTCGATAATGTTTCAGAAGATATTATCTAAAGTTTATTAAACTGTTAAGTAAACTAGTTAATTTACGTTTCTACTATAGTTTCGAACGCCGGAGACATAAGACTCGAAACAAGAATCGCGTCCTATGTGAATCCTTACACCAGCTTATGTTAGTTTATATTGGGAAACGAGACTACGGTACGGTCCACAGTATTTCACTATATAGGAAGAGACCGTTGCTAATTTGCCTAGAACATAGAAAAAGCTAGATTGTGTCGGTGTTCAATTCTGCAACGGGTCTTGCGGGCTTCGCATCTGATTAACTACTTGGATTAGAATAGTAATTTCTAAATACGTGCTAGAGCTACTTTTTTTTTTTAATTTTCATACCTTTCTTACACGTTTTCCCTTAGCGCTCTTGTAGTTTCTGGATAGCCATGGAACCCGTATGTGATTTCTTCTTGACTATTGCATCTCAAAGTAAATTGATGGTGGAATGTGCTTGCTTACCAGATAGCTTCTCCGAGGTATAGAAAGGCCCGTCACTACACAGATTTAAATCTGGGGAATAAGCGGTTTAAGGCCAACATTAAATATTCCTCCACAACCGCGACGGTAAAATCTAGCGTTCTCATCAAGTAACCAGACTGCTTACTTTGAATTGCGGTGCCGGAGGTCTATGGGTCTCTTGGGGAGTTTAATATAGCGGATTGTATTCATTGTTTCATTTTTGGTGAGTACTCCATAATAGTAGGAGCCCCTGACGCTCTTTACAAAACTGCCGTCAGCTTAATCCGAACCTATTTTACACTGTCCCTAAACTAGATTTCTCTTCGTGATGACGCCGGTCTATCGCCTATAGTATATATATATATATATATAAAGGGCTTCGTCTGAATCCGGCCAAACTTGGGCGGACCGTCCGTCCTATGGGGCGCTTATCCCCTAGTCTATATATAGATGAGAGTTAGTTCTCTCTGAATCAAAATAACGAGCTCATCTTTGTGAGAGACAGCATGAATTGGAGCCAAAATCAGCTACTATTCAATATTTTTACTTTGACTATAAGTTCATTTTTCGCCTAAAATCGACGGTCTACATTATTTCCTGTTTTTATATGCTTTATGAAAGCTCCGTACAAGCTTTTCATGAGGCAACTCGGACAATTATCAGTACGATTTAGATTTAAAGGGTACAAAAAGTCATAGAGATGACTCAAAAACCCATTGTTTGATCTGGATTTTTGTATAAAAGTCCATGGCCGTTTTGAAGGGGGATTATATATATATATATATATATTATCACTCAGGTAATCCACGTAAGCTTCATCTAGAACATGTAAACATTTTGTTTCAAAGGTCTTTTTTTTGTTTAGATACAGTTTTACAAACAACTCATAAGGAATATTCAGATTTTCCCTATATATTCATATACTGTTTTATACGTCATAGCGCACCAATGACACACACTGGCATAATCTATACGTCTTTCGCTCTTGGTAGCGGTCGCAACAAATAGATTTCAATACATATGACTCCACTGTCCTTTACGTGAAGATGTGTTGAGAACGTGTGGGGTCAATAGAGCATAGACTCGTAAGCCCAAAAACACACACGTCAGTCGTGGCTTAATGTAATCAGCTTACAAAAACAACTGACGTTTTACCATTTATAAATTTGACTTTTGCGCAGAACGATAGTGGAGTTGATATATATATATATATATATATATTAGTAATATTCAGCCCCCGATTTAATGTATCGAGGGCCACAATTGATGCCAGTTCTGCGGCGGAAGTTCGACGCCCGAGTCATCGAACGAGGCTGCATTCAAGACCGGAATATTTTTTGAGCTTTTTTTTTTCTACATTTGTATAATCATGTGAATCGTTTACACGTCGAAAGGTTTTTACTACAATGAGTATTGAGTAATGTTTATCTAAGTTCACTTTCCTATAGAAGCAATGCAAGATGCGCTATCCAAGTACACTTGACATTGTCAGCTCGATACTGTCACGTCCATAGTATTAATACAGATTCATATAATTCTAGTAACGTACCTCTTTAGTTTCCCATCCAAGCGGCACAAACAGAAGAACCGGTGCTCAAATCACTAACTCTCATTTTTCGATGAAGTGGTACATCTTTAGGTGAACTACCTAGTTTAATTAACAAAATCCTAACCGCCCGAAGGTCGTCTCGTACTGCGAGTGAGTTCGTATGCTCTACTACCTAAGTAGACGTTGTCGTCTTCGTAATTAAGTTTTCTGCCGTGTATTTTCTCAGAAGAAGGGACAAGGCCTGGCGATGCTTTACTTGTCACCAAAACCGAAATAGAGCACGAAACATTTGACGGCTATTGAGTTGTGCTGGGTGTCTAAGCGCCCCTTGTTAACAGGTCGAAACAACGTTTGCTAGCTTTTTACGTGACAACCATCTGTAATATTCATCAGTTCACCGTCCGATGTGGACGGCAAGGACTACAACACGCCACTAACCGCGGAAAATGGCTTTGAAATGTACGTCTTCCTACTCGTTCGAACGTAACGAAATATAAACTAACAGGCGTACCCAAACCAATGCTCCAAAAGCAATTAGCAACAGTTGTGTAATACATCCTCCTTTTTGTGTTTTTGCTTAATATAGTATGTTTTTTTATGCATAGAACAAAGTTTTAATTTGGCAAAATCACGTAGTGTTCATGAAAATACTCGTTTGTTTATTAAGAGCGGTCTTGTTCGACATATTGTACCGCTTACTCATTGTGCACGCAACAGAAGCTCAATAACATAAATTAGCGAAAGTTACAGCAGGTATCACGAATCGACGGAAATTTAAGGAAATAAATGACTAAACACTTAGGTACGTCTGTAGTCCATACAACTGCCAACATTAGCCGACAAGCGAGCACCGTGAGGCTCCTTTGTGTCTCGAACTCTTAGGTAAATGACCTCTGGCGTAACTGTTAGCGATGAGGGTAACCTTCGCCTTTGAATGGAGCATACAGCTGTCGGCTAGTAAAATGATGGTAAGGCTAATGTCAATGAACAGCGAGCACAGCTGAACCGTTTCCTCGAACTCTTGTCTAGGAATCAAGTGCGGCCCAGTGTCTACTAATTAGCAAAGTTTCGAAGTAATTATGGTCATGCGTGAAAAGAATGACGTTTATCTAATTTGAGATGTGCGTGGCTGGCTGTAATTATGCATCTACGAAAATTTATCGGACTTCAGCATCTAGTACTGTGTGGCAAAGTAGAATAAGGGGCTGTCCGCTACGGTACCATAACAATGTGTAGTGGAAAAAGCGTTTTCTATTTAGGAATAGACATATTCCCTCTCCATAATTTTGTAAAATATGGTAAATGATCTATAGAATGCATGGAAACAGATAGCATCTTAGTCAATATCGGTTCGTACTTGTCCAACAGGGTACATTTATACGTGCCACATAGACATAGTCAGTGGGCGTGCCTATGATGATTCAAAAATACAATTGTATTAAGGGTGTTTTTTGTTCCTTTTAGCTTATCCGTTCATAGTAACATTTAAGCGGATTATTTCCGTTTTCATTCCTCGACTAGATTATTTGTCTTCTTTTCGTTCCTCTGGAACTTGTATTACATTGTCCCTGTGGATTGCGCTCTCAGCGGTTCACGTTTGGCATAGTAAAATGAGAGTGGCAGGATCATCGAACAGGAGAATTAGGGGATTTCAAGGAAATCGAAAATCGTTAGTATTGGTGACGGTGAAGGTACCAATAAGTTCAATATGGGGGCACAGGTCGGATCTAGTCGGCGACGACTATTGTGTGGTAGGCCAAAAGAGGCTCTTCTAAGCTCCTTCTTCTAAGCAGCTAACGACTTCAGTAACAGGGTGCTACGAAATAAACGCAAATTCCCAGCGCTTGCTACTTTTAACAAAATGCTCACAAAATTCGAAATAATGGTACTGTAAAAATATACGCGCCACGACTAACACGAAATTTTAGTTAATGGATAGACTATAATTCTTTGCAAACAAATCGTTTGTTTGATCTTTTGCCGCATTGAAAATAGTTCTACGGTGCTTCGGTCTTATTTTAAAAGTATAATACGAGATATTAATTCAATCAAGATGCGATGATACGAAAATATTGAGCGTCGTACTCAATGTGGTCGTGCTCCAGCCGCACTAGGAAAATCCCGCCGTACTCGCTGTTAGTAGATGCATAGTTCAAGTATCTTTTATAGGAAGTGACAGCATCCCAGCCTGAATGTAAAATTGATCAACCCAACCCACTTCTGATGGGTGGAGACCGGTATCGTATCATTCGTTGTCGTCGAAGGATCAGGTAGATAGTACACCGCTACCCCTCTATGTGTCCTGTGTCGTACGTCTCCTTATTGCATGCTTATTGAAGGTAAGCAGACTAACTGTGTAGCTGGGACTCATCTGCATGACGAACGTTTAAGACAAGGGGTTGGTCGTTCGCTGGTAGGCTCAGCAAGTTTCAAAGCGTTGTCGCCATGAAGCTCGCTGCCGTCGGCGACGAACACCTTTTCTCAGCCCTCTTACTTCTTCATTCGGCTCAAACACGATTAACACCGGCAAATAACCAAGCAACTCTCATTTACATACTCATTGTACCTAGTTGTATTAAGGTGTTTCAAACCCCGTGAAGCGCATCCAAGCTCACACCTGACAGAACCCGGATGTGTTAAAGAAGGCGAGGTCGGTGACGAACATTGTTGTTCGCACTGCATCTGACAAGCTGTCATTCTGAGCTGCTGTTACTGCTGCCGCTCCCTGAGCTTAGACAACATTAGAGATGACATGATGGCCGCTGCTCAAACTTAGTGAATTATGAGCGGAACACTGAAGCCTCGGGCAACGAGGTGTTCGGCTGGATATGGCGTAAAACTGATTGATATCAAAGCATGCTTTTAGAACGATAGGTCAAGCCGGAGTCTGCCACGGGGCGTGGATAGAGGTCGGCCTATTCTAGAGGGTTAAGCCTTATAGTTTTAACACTGAAATACCTTCCGTGGACTAAAAATTAGGACTTGCTTATAGATACTGCTATAACTCTTGCAGTTCAAGGCTGCACAAGCCATTAGTTATGCCGTCGTTTTCTGGTACAAGCATATGCTGGCCACTGATAAATCAGCCGTTTCGGATCTCTGCTGTAGGACAGAAAGCTTCCGATATTTCTTGCAGTTAATTTGGCAGTTTAATTTAGTCACTGAGATGAAAATGCGAATACCTCGTTATTATTTTTATCTACCCGCGCATGCCTAAAAAAGAATGCCTTTCTCTCACGCCCTTTCGCTAGCCCCATACGTATTTCATCTTTACGGTAGACTCCAGTTTTTCCGATTTCGATCTGTCCTGCTGGAATTTGACCTAGCCTCACAAGCTCAAGAAGCCTGCCAGCTAAAGATATGACACTGTATCGTACTGAATGGCACGATCGCCTTCCATGCTAGACTGGAAAAAGCACGGTACAGTCTTAAGCCCCGTTTGACGTTGGCATACGATCATTTTTACATGGGGGGTAAAAGAAATTGGGCTCCATCATACAGAGCAACGTCACCATCTGCCCAGAGATTTACGTCACATGAATAGATCAACGAGCACGTAATTTTCTTTCTTACCGCTAAAATTTCGTTTTTCTATTATGCAGTGCTTTGGTGAATGCTGGCGTGGCCAAACTTGTCAGGACTCTATTAGACCTGTTCACTGCAATAAAAAATCATTGACCTCAATTGATTAATGCTCCATTGAGCTAAATGAAGATAGTCGATTTGTTCGAGAGGCAAGCTAGTTCACACAGGAAACAGACTATATTACGCATATTGGTTAAAGCTTAGATAAGTTATGTCCATACAATAGTGAACTATGTCTACTTCCACCACATTCTTTTTTCAGCTTGTAAAATGACGTTATCCTATTTAGACCCAGATACTAATTTGCTAACAGTAAATAGCGTTTTGTGTGGATACGTCTCGTTTATCTTTTGCAAATACTTTCCTAATCGAGAACTTCTCGTGTACCGAGCAATGAGTTTTCAATATTTTAACAGTGTATGTTACAGGACGATGGCTACGTAAAGCAAGATGACTGTTATCGTGGTAACGTGTTAAGGGTCAGGTAGCCTAAAACCAAACAGGACCATACAGACTAAGGATAAAGAACCCCCGTTACGTTTAGGAAGTGTGTTAGGGGATACTGCGCATTCTGCTAACAGAAGTCAGTGACTTTGACGCAGCTCCAACGGTTCTTCGAACGGACGCTAAACTGCTACAACGGTAGTGAGCGCCTATTCAAGAGCTCGTTCAGGGAAACTACCGTCGAGGATTTGAGTTTATTAGGACTTTCTAAGGGCTGAACTATATTTTCGCCTCAGGCACGCGAACACTTTATATTGCAAAGGTTGGGTAAAAATCATTTCTGCTGTTTTGCTTTATCTCAGGTATAGCCAGCCGAGGTATTTAATCTGTGCAATAGCCTATTCCAAAAACTTAATTATGTGCTATATTTAAGGAAACTGCTGAGATGTCATATATTCTACTACTATGTGATATGACGTTGTTTAACGCTATATGATGAGACACAAACGTTTTCAGTACTAAGACAGGGTTAATTTAACATATTGTTGCGTGTTGGCTATACATCACTGTCTGCATGAATCATTTTAGCTCTAATTACTCTTTGTAATATAATTCCTGTTCACCTATTTATTTCTGAACATCAACAAGGGCAACGATTTTCTTCAAAGAGGCGATATCGTTCTAGCTGTATATATACGATCGTCGTACGAGGCTTCGGGCAAGCTTTGGGTTGCTTGAGCTTAAGGCTAGAGCTCTTTGGCTCTTGACCTTGCCGTCCCCGCTTTTAGGCTTGAGCCTATAACATCGTAATGGAGACACTACTAACAGGAAGCATGAGGATACTAGAGCAGGTCTAAAAAACAAGGCGAATTGAATTTCAAACTTATACTTTAATTATTTTCAAGAGCATATTTGAATTGGGACCCTTTCCCCACCCAGGTTTAACAGACAAGAGGGCGATGTCTTCTTTATATGTGAGTGTCTCTAATGCAAGCCATTTTCTTTAGATGAGAGAAGATTTTCTAAGTGATGCTTGTCGTGCTTTTTTTTATGGTAAACATAGTGTTGGGTAACTATAGCTATAAAACCATGCATCGGCACGCCATGGTCCCATCAGTACAATGATTTTCTGTCAATTTCATCTGTCATCAAAGACATTTTGTTTTGGAACACCATATATTTTAGCTACTCTTGACTAAATATCGTTTTATTAAATATGACTGTACTAGAAAACCAACTTCCTTAAAGCCTTAATTGGACTAAATACGGCACGCGCTATGTGAAGTTAAGAGGCATCTTCATACTAGTGTCTCTCATCATAATGTTGCCTGGGAACTAAATGAATTTGACCCTTTTCTTTCAAAGACTAAGGGACATGCAGACTGTATTGTTGTGTCCTGAAGTTCAGCCTTAAAATCTTTTTGTTCTGCCTGAATTCAAACTTGAAATTTTAAATGGATCGCAGTCAATGAAGAATTCTGCATTTGCGAATGATGAAACGAGCAAGACATGCTCAATTTATATTTATAACCTGAATGATAAATGGTTTACGTATAGGAGATATATTGCCGCATTAAGAGCTGCTGATGACAAATATGAAGCTAAATTGATGGTCAAATGGTAACGGAACATATTGAAGCGTACGTTTAGTTCGCTAGTAGTAGTACATTTAGCGCTAACAAACACCTTCGGCCAGTGATGGGTTCTCATATTATGCGCTTAAATCTATTAGTGCTACGTAGTAGAAAAGAACTATGGCATTATAAAAAAAAGCTTCGAGAAGGCTGTTGGGTCAAGATGACATTCTCTAGAATTAAGGAAACCTAGGCTTAATCAAGTTTCCAGATATACGCTTTTAAACAAGCTACCTTAATTTAAATTGCAATTAATTATTACATCTCATTAGAAAAATAAACCCCGTCGAAGAATGGGAAACGTGACCGTCATTCCGGCCTACAGTAGCCTGCAGGTCATGTAACGAGCCAGTAATGCCTACACGTCATCTACTGAAGAAATGCCTTTTCAGAGATCCAAAACGTTGCTGACTTTGTAGTGAGAAGTGACGGGTTCTTAAGGTAACCGGCTTAAATCTTTTACTTTAATAAATTAAGTAACGAGTTGCTCTCTTTTGGTTGGTCTTTAGAAATTACGAGATTGCAATCGAGGGAAACACTTTAGCAAGTTTTCCATACGTGGCCGACATCTAGGCACGTAGTCTGAATAGCAGCTGCTTGATATTACCAGCGCCTGGTACCTGTTCAGGCGATAACCGAGGTTGTAGCAAAGCTGATATCAAGCGTGCTTAAGGAATTTTTCACGGAGATCTTTAGGCGACAAATCTGTGTTCATCCTCTTTTGTTTTGCAATCTTATTGAAAGCGAGGGAGGTGAAAACCTTAAGGAAAGAAAAGGACTAACCTGAGCGCAATAACGGCGTACAGGCAAATGATGCAATATTGTATTAATAATATTTTGTAGCAATTTCATAGCAGTAATGATAATAATCGTCTGAAGATCCCCAGTATTTCAAATTATTTAATGCATTGTAGCAGTTCCAGTCAATAGCTTAGAGAATAATGCGTTCCCCCTTTAGCGCGCTCAGCGGAAGCAGGTAGCTGTCATGACCCACCAGGCCCTAGATTCTCCGACTCCGATATTCTTTGGGCGCGTCGCCGTTTTCCTGTTACAAACGACCACTAATTGTTAACTCGACAACGATTATTGGTATTGCGCTCTTTTGTCCCTTTCAGGTATCACGCTCCATGACCAATATGGCCTCTCTATGGCACAGAGTAACGACAGCGAACCGGTGGACAAACATCAAAGAGCGTCATTGTTAAGGAAGAAATAACTGGTGGCTATCTTATGGCTCACAGCCAACAAGGCAGAGCCGTAATGACATTTAAATTAAAATAACGCCAAGAAAATTAAGCCAGATGCAGGCGTTTGGTATCCAAATCGAGGCAGATTTAGTTCGCGAATTTGCTGGATCGTCGAGTTCGTTTCGCTTAATGCGAGGTCTAGCAGTCTAGGCTCCCAGCAGCGATTTATGCTGCGCGTTTATGCAGCTTTTAAGAGTCCATACAGTAATACACTTCTACTGTACATTGAGAACAATATATTTTGTTAGTTCTACTTCATCATGTGTTTATCGGCCGAGCAAAGTCTGGTAAATATTTATATTATAGTCACGCTTTGAACATTGTATCTTTGGACAATCTGGTTGACTCTAGAGGAATCCAGTTTCTAGCGAGGAAGAACGAAGATTTACGAGGATATTCTCTGTTAACCTTGTACCGTGCGCGCGATAAAAGCTTGTGCCAGAAGTTCATCGTTCGCAAGAAGTCGTTGTGAAATTTGTCCTACTTGTCGGCGGTGTTCGGTCGACTCCATTGTCGCTCACTACCATTTATGACGACGTCAGTTTTTAGGTACACCGTGTCGTCCATTGGCTATTAGGCGCGCTGTTTGTGGGGAGCGGAGTTGGCTATTATCAGTGATGAACCGAAGTATCGATCATTTGCTTCATCCGACTGTTATGAGCATCGTACGAATATCGTTAGAATAGTCAAGCGCCAAATTTTGTTAAGTAACTTGTGATCTGATTTTGCGCCAATTAATTATCTTTATTGCTACAATGCATCCACAGTTCATAACTTAACCTTCGTAAGAAAGAAGTCAATGATCTCGATCAACTGGTACTTATTCTCTTTTAAACTATTTGATTGTTGTCGTTTAGCCGAGTGGGTTGCGGCTTCCTTCACGTAATTGCCTTCGTTTAGTTTTCCACTCTGACAGATCATCGCTCATCGTTTTCCTTAAATCTCCATTTCTATTCTTTCAACGAACGAAAACTTGCACACAAGAAACTGTGCGCGGGTATGCACGAACGCAGTATTGATGCACGAGTGTAGGGGGCATGACCTGGAACACAAAGGTGGGAACAAAATATTCGCCACCAGAATGGATTCTGTGTGTAACCTGCCCATAGCGTATTGGTTGAAATAGTTGTCTCGACGAAGCTCGATATTATATGGAATATTGTATCTGCTCGCTGGACTTAAGGGCGTCTGAACAATGAACTAGATATAGCTGCTTCGTGCTGACGCAATGTGAATGCGGTTTCAGGCGTATATTTCATTTAGTGCTTGATGCGGACCGAAACTGCAAAAACCTACCTAGGTTTATCCGTTGTCTCGCACGCAGTTGCTGCGGCGCCGAGGGTAAACATATTTGGGATTAAGTAGATAGACATTTGCAGAATATATGAGTAAAATTAGCATACACTATCAGCGTTAACATGAAATCTGCTGCTTCAAAATGAAGAACGAAAGATGTCCATACAAGTTGCACAGCGAAGGCCTTTTTGGAAATTCGTAGCAGTAGTCTATAATTTCTTCTTGCTAATACGACCATTTGGTTGTTGTGTGACTAAGATTGAGTATCTACATTTTGAATTAGGATAGATGTCGGGCAATATCTTTAGTAGTATCTGCATTTTATCAGTTTTACAGTCCAATAAAGGACGACAACATCTTTTGATACAATGTATTCATATACCAGATGGCGTGTGTCTATGTTAGCTTATCCTATTTCTCATTAAGTTAGCAGTCGAGTTCGGGGGGTTAATATTATAATAATAATCGTGTGTAGTGTCCCGAGTTACTAAATAATAAAGGATGTCTAGTTCTTATAATATTAGTGTTAATTGACAATTATTCCGGCGTGTGCCGGTTACAACAACATACAAACACGTACAGAGTGTGCAATTACTGGCAACGGGACATTGCTCATGCTCAGTGGTCGTTGTCGCTATTATAACCGGTGTCGCTGCCGTCTACAGGGATCTGGGCGGGTGAACTCATATTGCTCCGGGCAAATGTATACTTGCCCCCCCCCCCACCCCTCCCCTCCCCTCGTACGGATAGCGCGGCTTGCCTCCGTCGTCCAACCTACAAGACCACTCCGTCGCTGTCCTAGCAGTAGCAAGGACAAAGACGGCACGTAGTGACTGCCAGCTGTCGAAGCAGGTCGTCTTTATCGTGTGAACTACGAGACGGAGGGTATACATGAAGATAATTTCATTAACTGGAGGGTGGATTCGTTTCATCCATTCAGCTAAGGAAAGATGTGTTATGCCAAGCTAAGTTCGACGCAGAAGATAAATCAGCAAAGTCGTATTCGATGACTGATAGCATGGGACGAGTAAATCGAGATAAAGAGGAAGAAGCCATATATATGGGCGGAGCACTCTGCTTTATCGCCGGACGCTCGTAGAAAATTAGCTCGGTTGTTAGAGATCCTTGTCTGAATATCCGCCAGCAGAGATTGCCTTACATAACTAAAAGAGTGGTGCGTTCCCTCAGTCCAACGTTGCGTGCATGCGGGGTTATTGTTGGACATACGGATTGCTTGCTTCATATATTTAGAATTTACATATTACATTACGTATATTCTATTTTGTCCTTGGCGTTTGACCTTGCTTTTCGTCCTTTAAGAACGTAGCTCAACAGGTAGTATGGTTGGGGGCGCATTATACAAAGCAGTGTGTGCTACGTTGATTACATTTAAGTACAAAACGCAAACATTTACGAAAATAATATAAGTTACCACGGAAAGTTTCCTATGAAGACTGTGCGGCAAGGTAGAAAATTAAAACCGATTCTTGCGGGCTTGCAGGGATAATGGAAACTCTGGCATCCGAGCTTGCTAGATGACAATAGACTTTGCTAAAATGGGTGGTGGCCGCTGTTCCTCCTGAAATGCGTCCGACTAGGGTGAAACTGAGCTCAAGTTGGCAATATTTTGTAAAATAAATAAAAAAGAAGAAGATAATATTAGCTATATTTTTTCATAATAATCATAAATAACAACTCTGTAGTAAAAAGCTACTTTTGAAGACATGATTTCGCAAGCTTCCAACTAGATTGTTACAGGACGGATCTGCTTAAGCGTTCCTACATCGTCAACTTGTTTAGATAAACTGGTCTCTCTTTCTATCTTATTATTTCATCTTATGTAAAATAAAATAAAAAAAAAAAGATGAAAAAATCTTATTATTTCATCCTATGTAAAATAAAAATCTTATGGAAAAGAACAGTTTAGATAAGTTCTGTTTATAATAGGATAAGAATACCTTTCTTGTTATCACTCCGGCTTTGGCGGGTCCCATTTATCTTGATACTCGATCTAAGCAGTTCTGTTGGTCGATAGACTGATTGATCTATCATGTATTTTATTTTTATTTTATTTTATCTATCACTTATTTACTTGATTGAATTTGATAGAGTCGGACAGGGCGAGACGCAGAAAAATTGAATGTAGTCGAAGAGCAAATTAGGTATGACTGTAATAAACTATTGATGCCCTTAGGCGGCAGTTCATACTTTAGAATGTGGATAGATACAGGCATCTCCGCGCTGGGACCGAATGCATTGGCCGAGCATTTCAGCTTTGCAGCGGGAAAACATTCTTTCTAACGAAACGCGGCCGACACTCAACGAAGAGCATCAGTGTCTGCTTCCGAAGTGTCGAAGGGAGCGATCCACTAGCCTGGGCCGTAACCAAGAGAGGCTCTGAATAGAGTTCTAGGGATTCTACTGTTGCGCATTCTAATGTACATCGTTGTGTTGTCTCTACTGCTGCTGCTGTCATCGCCACTGCCTATGAGGACAAACGAATGGGGCTGCCTGCGGCGATGAGGCCTGGGCTCGATCAGCTGGGAGAACCTTTCTCTCAACGAACAGACCAATGAGGTTCAACAAAGGACAAAGGCCGGCAGAACCACAGAGTCGGGCGATGAACGGCACCCAGAGGGCCATCCAGCCGCCCGCCTCCTCACTAGTTTCATGATACTGATGCTGGTGGCCGCAGCCGCGGTATTCGTAGTGTTCAGGATGAAGGCAAAACAGGACTGAGTCAAGCTGGCGTTTCTATGCACTTGTTTTACAATGAACTAACTGCCCTCTGCGGTGAAACCAGAGCGAAAGTGGCCGCTGGCATTTCCCTGGTTGGTTGGAAGAGAATGAAGACGAACGCCCATGCACAACACACCACTCCTGCTTTTTCTCCGTTTAAGGCCCATAGACATTCTTGCTGTACGTGCACCGGGTGCAGTACACCAAAGTGACTCTACTGCTGTTGTGTGTCTCTGTATGCACGCTTGTGTGTGTATACACGTTTGCATATGTCCAAGAGTTCAGGGGGCTCACTGGTTGAAGGAGTTGAGAGCCAAGCAAAGAGTGGGCCCAACCCTATAAGCCCTATAAGCGTTACCATACGACGCGTTAGACAGTGCTAGAGCAGGTCTGGAGTGCTGGTTCGTTGAGCAAAGACAGGGAGTGCGGAGGGCGCTACGAAGGGCGGTTCAAACGGAGTGTAGCATAGCTGGACGCAACAGAAGCTTCGCGGCCTCCCAGGCAAAGCCCAATGAGCCAACCTGCTCTTGCTCATAGTTGAACACATATACGGAGAAATATACATTTCCTACCCCCCAAAATTTCCTTTTGGGCTCTGCGGGACCGCGAACCAACGAGAGCGAGTCGACAAACGGAAAGGTTGTACCCGACCACAGATTTCGCTGTTGTTCACCCACGAAGAGTCTAGCAGGAGAAAGAGCAGAGATGATGGTGCTAAAAAAGGCATGTCAGGTCGCGAGTCGTGAATGTGCAAGGGGGCAATGTAAGTTAGGTATGTGTGTAATAACCGCGAAACATAGAGGTTCAACAACGTGGTAATGTCCTGATGAGCACAGGAAAGAAGACCCGAGCTACCGTAAGCTGCGTGGTATTCTGCACCCGTTCTGCTTGTACTGGTGCTGACGCAGAATAGTTTGTGCACAGTTGGTGAAACGATGGTAAAGTAACAAAATATGACACAGACAAACTATTCATACGAATGTCGGATAGAGAAATGGCACGATATTTCCCGAGCACTTTGCACAAAGGAAATTTTATTGAATAAGATATAGACATATAATAGGAATAACAAAAAAAGCTGACGCATGTGTTTTGCGCATTTAAGGCTTTTGCAGAGATATTATGGGAAGAACAACGAAAACGCCATAATCCAATAACACGCTGATAATATATATATAGATGGAATTTACTTTTGTCAAGAAAACAGCCTTCACTGTAGAAGGAATGGAAGTCGGTAGCCGATGCTCCTCTTGCGAATAATGATTCTGATAATCAGATGCTCCTACGGACTACTTAAAATTTAAAAAAAACCGCGCGCGCGCCCCACATATCTTGAATAGAGATGTCGAAAAGCGTATTTTAGCTTACGAAGCCTAAAAATCATAATATTTTAAAGAGAACATAAAGTGCCTAATTAATTATTATTATTTCGCGGAACTAAGCAATCATGTTTAACAGATGCGCTAGTTTGTAATAATTTCAGAGATTCAATGAGGAGCAAGTGATTCACGAAAGGGTTCCACTCCGCAAATAGGTATGGAGAGTCCTTTCCGAGCTACCATATACACGCACCACTGGAGCATTTACATATATATATATATATATATATATATATATATATATATATATATATATACATACATAGGTCGATATGAAATATCAGCCAGGGCTTCATTGCATACTAAGGGTGGTGGACTGATTCCACCTACTCTACCCCTCAGGAAGCATTGCGCCGACGTTTTCCAAACGACACCCCAGGGGCTTGAAGCCTATGGTGCTTGGCTACAGCTGCCATCGCCGAAATAGTCGCGATGATACTGGTGCTAGTAGTAGTAGGTGTTTACAGGCACAGGGAACCAGGGAGGGAAGAAACAGGCGAGCAGCAGTTAGGGTAGGTTCTACGCGCCGAATTAAGGAAAACCTGGCAGATCTTTCTTGATTCGCCCAATACCCTCGAGCCGCTATTCGTTTTGTGGCTTGCTTTAGCCACCGCAACGATATAACCTTCCTAACCAACCACGTCTAAATACATATACATGTATATACAAGCGCAAGGCAGCGGACGAAAGTGAGATAAGCAGGAAGGCCTGCCGAGAACTGTGGGGCTCCAAATGCCAATGTCAAACACAGGTATCCAGCTTGCGGCTAGTTGCTGCTGATGCTGTTTCAGCCAGCGATGAACGGATGGCAGTTTGTAAAACGGGGGCTGAGTAACTCCCGCACCACCAACATATCCGAGCTAAGCCTATTTCACACGTTGCTCTATTTCTATCTCTCTTTTGGCCTCAGCTCTTTTATCTGTGTTTTAAGCTGGCTAGCTCAGTAGTGACGAGTCTCATTGGCCGTTCGT
Organism: Varroa destructor; assembly: GCF_002443255.2. Classification (NCBI taxonomy): domain Eukaryota; kingdom Metazoa; phylum Arthropoda; class Arachnida; order Mesostigmata; family Varroidae; genus Varroa; species Varroa destructor. The sequence goes on from NW_019211456.1 coordinate 12,453,319, forward strand.
TCTATGACGAAAATCTGCGTATACACATGCGCGCTTATCTGCTATATGTAATGCTACACGAATACACAGCCTATCGCATAGGGAAGATGTACGTTACAGTGAGTGTGAGGTAGAATGCTGTTATATATATGTTAGTGTCAATCGGACGAGACAGTCGTCGATAGAATCTCGTTGGGGCAACTTCCCCAGCCAATTCGTGTCCCAATCGCTACTAGCCAGTCTTCACCTGTGACCAAGATAAGGCACCACTCCTTACGCTGCGCAAGGAATGCATACAACCAGCGTGGTGTATTATAGATACCGCTTGCAGTAGTGAAAGACGATTGCAGGCTCAAATAGGCCACAGCAGTGCGTCCGCCTGCGGATGCTGTAAACGACCTACTATAAAGAGGTACGTTTGTATACAGGTGAATATCTGCATTAGCGCCATTCTGTCGTCATCAGAGTCATCATATCTACCGCTGCTTCCACGTGACTGCGCAGCCTGCTGCACGAACCATCTTACTGAAGGATCTGGCTAAATACCCTTTCGCAGCATTGAATGCAGAGGCCGAGTGGCCTTTTCAGTGACGCTGTATTGGTGATGTCTCTGGCTATGGGCTCCGACTGTGACCATCAGTACAACTAGTACTATTGCAATAGCGCTTAATGTCATCGTTACCAGTGTCGGTTCGCCTGTTGCCTCTGCATAAAGCCCTAACTGCCGCCAGGGAGGATTGCGAGAGAAAGACCTGTGGAGTTCCCCAGGGAGCGATTGAGAAGAGAGGCTGAAGGCCAAGTTGATTGTCCTGAATGTGAGTGTGCGTTTGTCGATTGGTCGACCGTCATTGTAAATAATTCTGTCTTTCTGGCTCGTGTTACTTCTGCGCATGCTGCTGCCGCCGCTAAAACGACGATTTATGAACATGTCACGTCGGTATGCCTTATTGACATCTTTTTTACACTTACTGATAATAATAGATTATCAGAATAATTTCTCTTAATTTGAAACCGCCAAACATACCTTTTAGGTAAACTCTGATGTGTAAAATATTGAACACGTATTCCCAATTCGGCAATGTTCGCTGTTAATAAGCACAATTTAACTCCTTGTAAGTTTCGAAACCTTAAGCATTGATTCTGTCAGATATAATGTTCCCAGTAACGAATTCTCCCGTCGAGGCAAGCCAACTTACAACAAGTTTTAAAATTGGCGAAGGCCACAAACAAAGTTTCGTGTGTTTTCTGACGTGCAAAATGTACAATTCTCTAACCACCTCGAATTCAGATCCTATTTTTGTGGCATAAATATGCCAACGCTTCCGCTACAACATCACTTCTAGATTAGGACAGTATAAAACCATTCAAAATTTCTATAATACCGCCCAGGCCGAGTGTCTGGTTCACATTGTTTTAGGTGCAAGCTTTCTATGGCGGCCGGCAAGAGCTACCAAACTGTCGTGCTCGAACGCTTAAAGACTAATTTATTATTCTGACAATGGCCAATAATAGTAGACGATACGTTTGCAGTTGTAGAGGCGTTCTACGATAGAAACCGGCCATGCGCTCGAGTATTCATGTAATTAGTGGTCATCTGATAAAGCTCGTTTTTACTACAATGAGTTCACAAACAGAATCGCCATGTTTGCTGTTTTGCAGTCCGAGATTGGCAATAAATAGCTCGCTTCAGAATTAGCAGTGTGGAATGATGAGCTCCTAGATATGCTGTCACTTGGAAGGTCATTGAGTCGATACTGTGTGTATATATCTATTCTGTTCACCTGCACTGTAGACGTAATAGCTTCATAATGACGTGCTAAGTTATGTAGCTCGACCTAAACGTCCTGAAAGGACCTATTGCTTACCTCTTAATACAATAATAACAAAGTATGTATTCACTCTATCTTAACACATCTTACATTTTTTTGTGTAAGAAAGGTTATTTTTGTGTACTGTATTGGACAGTAGATACATTTTGGGTTGGCATTTATCCTGTGGTCAGCACGGTGACTTGAGCAGATCTTTTTTGCGTCATTGACCTATTGTGAGTACTGCTAAGTAGGTTGTTAGTGACAATGTACGGACGCTGTATTTTTGTATCGACATTAGGTCCTTCCATTGGAATTTAACAGAAATCCATTTTATGCCGTTTTACAACAAATAAACCTAAATAAATATGCGACTTATTTATTTAGTTTCTATTAACGTAGTTAAGTAATCATAATTTCCTTACCATCGTAATTTTTTGGTTAATTTTAGATAGCTGCGTTCCTCAACACAGATGATAACCAGTTCCGCTATAGGTCATCAATATGAGTTTATTTGGTGCTTGTTTCTACCTGAGCGATGAGAGCTTGTTCTGTTTCTTCTTTTTTTTTTTCCAAGACAACAGGAACGTTCTTTGATAAAGATCATAATTGGATAGCTTAGCTAACTTCCTGTCATGATCGCAACTGAACGCACTTATAATCATGAGAAGGACCCTTTTGTCTGTTACATTACTTAGGTACATTAAAAAATTCAGTTATCTTCAGGGGCGCAGTAGATATGCTTGAATATATAGCGTGTCTTTGAGGCAGTTTCTCTCGTAGCAGACGGCTCTAACGACAGTTAACGCAAAAATACCAGCAAACATGTTTAAGGAATGAAGTTGTTTTTCGTCCCAACTGGATGTGACCAGATTCCTAAGAATTCCTAAGACTAGAGGCCACATATTTGATCCGTTATTTCGAAAGCGTATGAAACGATGACGACATGTTGGAACGGATAGCGCTGGCACCGCTATGAGGTAGAGACGAACGGCTGGTGTCCACATTGAATATGGCCTATGTTGGATCTTCCGGGAAAGCGAACGCTTTGGTCCAAGTGGCTGTCAGCTAGTCTAGATCACCTACGAAACTGGTTTCTTACTGATATATCGATAACACTGTTGCAGAATTTTGGTTTGTAGCGTCCGCGGCAATCCAAGACGTAAGAACCTGGGGCAAGACAACACCCGGCTGAAGTAAAGCTTATTTTGTCCAAACATAAAATGTCGTACTCTTTTACATCGTGTTCCATAGCCGAGTCGGGGGTAGACGCTGACGCCGCTTATATCTGAGGGTCTGATTTCTAGCTCGATGGGCAGCACAACTGGGCACGCTTACATTACTTGAGCTGCAGTTGATAAAAACTTTCTTGCAGTCCTCTTATCTGTGAACATCTTGGTGAGCTGAAGAAACTCGGCAAACATTTTATAATTTCTTAAGATTATATTTAAGTTTAGAGCATCATACACTTTCGAACTTAGATTTACTTCTAACAAAGTGAATCGTTATGTTTTCTAACAGTTTTCATTAATAAAAATGGCAAAAGAGTCTGTGTACTGGACTGCGTATATTCGTGTACTGGAATTATTTATTGAGTATTTTATTACACAGCCAAAAGGCTTGTCTGATATAAGAACGACCTGATTGTAATGAACTACTATCGTAAGGTTAGTAATATAGTAAATACCGTTAATAAAAATAGGCGCCACTGTAATATACTGAAGAAGGTGTTAAAGGACCCGTTGGTCTTTGTTCTTCTGCCCAAGTGCAAGCTATTATTATTGACAAGTTGTTTTGCTGCCGCGGGTGCTGTCGTTACTGCTAGCTAGAACAACAGTATAAATAAACGCACTGTCTGTCTTATTAGATTCATATTTGATGCCGTCGAAAACGGTTCTAAAGAATTATATTTTCTTTCTCTTCAACTGATCAGATGTCGACACGTTAACATGACTGAATTTAAAATGAATGGATGGATGTATACAGATGGTTAATCGGTGTACGGGCGACTCGAAATCCTGTTTGGAACCGCTGTGATACCGATAGGCTGCTTAGCTAGAGCTAATTCGTTTTGAAGATCATACATTGCAACAACTGTGCGTGTCTATGGATATTTAATTAAACAGCAAAGCAATAGACCAATGGTGATGTTTGTAAAGAACTTCAAATAGGCACTCACGGCCACCTACTACATTAAACATGTCAATGTTGAATCATTCATCTAAAGGTACGTTTCTTCCTGTACAAGATGGTAGTGTATACAAGTTTTGTTGAACCAAATTATATATCGTCATGCAAACTTTACTTCGTGAGAATATTTTGGCTATTTATTGCATATACTCAATGTCACTTGGCGCTGAGATCGCATTTGACCGGAATGGTATTCTTAAGTAACAGCAGATTTGTACTACAAATGTTTCCCACCACCGAGACAGATAAATTAACACACCAGGCCTCGCTTGATGACCTAGTAAGCTGCAAATTTCAAAAAGCGCCATGGCCATTCCGAGCAAGAATAAGATGCTAGCCTAAAGAATAACCTAAAAGTGAAAATAAGTTCTCGCAGTCGTAGGGTGCACAATCTAGATTCAGATCCGTCTGAACTGAATGTCATGCATCGGCGTCGCGATACCGGACATCCCATCAGCCAGACGACTTGCTGGTTTGCTCTGCTTTTCTTTCGGACTATTGAGGGTCAATGCTGAACATGGCAGATACATTCTAGAGATCTCGATTGATTGATTGATCTCGCTAACTTCACACTTCCGTAACTAATATATAAATATATACACAAAGCTTGTTTAAACTAGAGTTATCAGTTATCAGGCGATATTCAAGGTCCAATTGAAGAATGAACTTTCCGCCATAAAAATTCCTCTCCATGAAGACTCCTAAATCTATCATGGTCCCATGGTCTGACATATATTAGTACCCTTGTGTCTTCTTCTTCCTTTTACATCTGATTTGTGCCAGTTGTAACGATTTATCAGGCGTATGCTATGTAGCATGAGTATCGTTTCATAGATGCTGACGTCTAGAAAACCGCCGGAATTATCAACGGAATATCTGGCAGAGCCAAGGCTAAACGTTCAAATCTTTGAAAGAACAAAAACTGAACTAAACATAATTAATATGCAGCATTTTCTTAGCAAAGTCAGCATCGAAAACGTTGTATTGTTTTCGTCTTTTTATATTATTATTAGATTATAAAAGGAAAAAATACAAGGATGCGTACTCTCTGCAATACGTGCCGCAACACGTCAAATAAACGGGTTATCACCTATAATATAACTTACATTTTTCTCAGGTATGGCAACAGTATGAACTAGTAATCCTTAATTTAACAAGCATCCTCACACGGAACCGCTGGTACAGTGCAATACATGGGCGTACTTTTGGAGATAGTAATATCATTGTTCTGGACTTGTCACCAATATAGAGGTGTTATGTTAAGAGGTCAGAACCCCCACAACTTGGGCAGTCCAGTCGTAGTATATTGAAAGGATAAGCATGCACGACGTATAATTTCGTACATCAGTTTCGTACGGATAGTCATAAAACAGAATCCAAGTGCTTTGCGGTTACTACGTCGGTTTGATAGTGTGAATACTCTGAGCAAAACAGACAAATCCGACAGTTCCGAAAAGTTCGTATACTGAGATAACTCTTAACATACTCTTTCATATTTAGATTAAACTGTGAATTCATATTTAATGCGATCATCATGCATCGTGCTGCCTATGATGTCTGTGTGAAAGCACGCCGAGTCACTCTAGTTAAACGAAAGGTTGAAATATATCCTCACGCTATTTTGCCATCATAAGCGTGCAGTGTAATAACATGCGTTACAGAATATACGCCATGAGAGGATCGCCAATAAGTTTCTCAATTTGAAGCGTACTAGCTGCTGTTCAGATGAAGATCGGTAACCCGATTCAGACGAACAGAAATACGAATGAAAACGCCGGGCCAGTGAAGTACGTCGCCTGCTTAAAATTCACCAAGGATTAATGTATTGAAGGGAGTGTTCACTCGTTGGGCGACGGGGCGCCAAGCTCAATAATAGAGCGGTAGGAGAGATGTACTCGTATAAAAATGGGAATAGTTATCTCAGTCGAAATAACCAGAGTCTGGCTAGCATCATTTGCATACTTTACGCGATACTGAACGCCAATACCCACTCGAGTGAATTCAATGGTCCACATCTCTGTTCGATCTGGCGTCCTAATACTTTACCTGAATAGCTGAGACGCGATATAACGTTTGTTGCTCAAATAGAGGTAGATTCTTACAACTCTAACGATGAGTTCATAAAACGAAATTTGAAACATGTCGACGGATATTTTTATTGTACTACGGAGTAGCTGAGCCATTTCTTGGGATTTCTTTGTTTCTTCTTTTGAACCTGAATTGTGTGTTTCGACGCATTGTTACCTAGCAGAGGAAATTAACTTGAAGTATAATTATGCTTGAACTGGTAACGTTCAGGTAAGAAGTAATATATCGTTAATGTGAAGAAGTTATAAAATTACCTGTGCAATTTTTTTACTTTTTTTTTTTCCAAATAGGATATTTTCCGTGTGAGGTTTGAGTTTAACTTCGCAGGTCTCGGTTTAAAGACGCCTTAAATCGTAGTTTGGTATTTATATTAACCTGATGAACTAAATTAATCTACGCGCCATATTAAGCTGTGCCAGCAGCTTAGCTCGGTTCTATTTCTGTTTTTAGAGATTTGGTGAATGAATTTATCACAGAATACACGTCATTGTGGTCCACGCACTGTGGAAGCAGTAAAAGCAGATTCGGTTATCGTTGTAATAATCATAGTATATTAATTGGCAAAGGAAGTATTTGATGAGCGGATTCTGGGCTTGTAAGACCGCACCTTGTAACGAGGCAATCTCAAGTAGCTTCGTTCGTATTCGATCCCTTCCGAAGATACTGAGGTCAAGTGGCTATAAAACGGGATGACGATGTGAACGAGTGAAGCATGGAAGAAGTTCCGAGCACTGGAGGATGCATCCCTACTAACCTGCACCTTGCATCGACAGGGTCTAGCTGCGATCTTCTATGCGATGGATCGACTAGAAATCGGTTTCTCCGATACTGGATAAATATAGCTGGCTAGCCCAAGAGCATGTGCAGGTTTTTTCTCGTGTCCATATGGCCAAGAAGTACATGGTCGTCTCCAATAAGGCGCAGACTAGCTGAAAAGGGATACTTAATCGATCTTCAAGGTGATGAATTTGCGTCAGACAGTTGGCGAAACAGAGACAACTATCAATGACAAATCAAAGAGACAGCTGAGATTATCAATGGGTCACCAAAAACTGATACGATCTAAAACGATACAGGCAATATATAACTTAAATACGAGGATAGACGAAAACTTAGAAGCATTTAGCCGGAGACCTGGGAGACAGTGTTCTGCCGTCGAGATTGAAATCCAGGTTATTTTATTGGACACATTAAAATACACACTTTTAGAAGTATGAAGCTGTTTTTTGTGAAACGGGTCAAAAAAGCCAAGCCAGAATAACACAGTACTTTTAAACGGTTTCTTGAAAGCCAACTTAACATAGTTCAGTTACTTGTAACTAAAAATCTCTTATGAACCAATTGATTCTAAGCACTCGACTGGGCCAACCAAATTAACTTCGAAAAAAATAGAATTTTTCTTAAAACAGACCCTCGCTGTACAAAATTCCATACATAGAATCGAACGTTGTGCTCTAAGCTTTCTAATATACTATAAAAAAGTATACGATTACTTACTTTATTTCTGACCTTAAATGTCACCTAGATCGCTGAAAAACATTTCGAATTTCAGTGTGTCAGATCGTAAGGTTAAGTCTTGTCCCAATTTGCCAAGGCACTATCGTGCAGGTAGAATAGAAAGAAAGCATCAGATAGCAGAAAAATGATGTTCAATCTAAAATACTATCTCATTAAACAATACTAGCTGATCATTGAACATGTGTTCTAAGTATTTGTTAGGTAAGGATGACATCCAGAATCCGTTGAAGTAAAGCTTCACAAAACAATTAATACTTGCGTATATTTAATGCATAATCGGATTGCAGCGAGGATCCATATTGGACAAGGCTGAATTCATTCCGGAACATGGACCGCCATCGAATCATCTCTGATTTTCTTCCTCTTCTCAGGCACCAACAGCTATTTTTGCTCTTATGCAAAGAGACAGTGAGATGTAGTGGAAGGCAGTGCGTTGCGTGGAGACTTCGGATATATATATATGCCGCAAGATATAGATAGCATATAGATATATAGATAGCAAGTTGGTAGATTCGCCTTTGTAGGTGTAGGAAAATGTCCATAGCCCTGCATGTATACGTGTATGGATGGTCATCTAACGAGTACCGGTAACAGTTAGTTCTTATGCAGCTTGTTGGTATTGAGAGTACCCCTCTAAGCAGGGCAGATAGGGCTGTTGAACGTATTTACAGATAGCCTAATATTTCCAAATTATTGGTTGCAAACTCCTAAAGAACAGGTAAATTGTCAGCGATCAATTTAACAGTACAGTTTCATAGTTCTGCACGTAAGATCAGAAAATGGGAAGTAAGAAACTGCTAAACATCAGCGGTCTACCGAATTAAAAGACATCAGGCACAAATACAACAGAGAAAAGAATCGCTGGACTACTGAAGCTGATTTGATCATAGAAAGGATGGGAAGCCCGGGAAGGACTGAAAAATTACCTCACATCCATATTGAAGGAAAGTAAACATGCATAGTAAAAAGTGCTGTTTAAAGAAATCGATGACACCTCGTTGAGAAACGGGTGCGTAACTGCGATAAGAAAGATTTCCCTCACTTCCTCTTCCAACTAAAAACTGTAATTCGGATCGATCCCAACAATCGTCACTACGCTGTCTCCACACACAGACAGACAGACCACATACCTAAAAAACACCCGGCTACTCTCGTGAATAACATTCCGGGAACGTTTACAAACAAGATACGAAAATCATTGCGCACAAAACATTTTCAACACTATGCAGTGGCTGGTGATGCCAAATAGGCGTGATAGCAAAAAAAAAAACTTGTTTTATACCTAGGTTGAATCACCTATCCGATAAGTATGGAACTATCTGTCCTTTGGCTGCTGGAACATTGGTCATAACATCATACTTGTGTAGAATTGTGTGCCGCATCTTGGTTTAATTGTCCTTGCCGACGACCTCACGATGGCTGTAACGACAAGAACCGCTGAGCAACTTGAGTTGAAAATTAATGATATATGTGAAACTGTAGCAGAATTTCTGGAAAGTTATAGTTTGACCCTAGTACCGGAAGAAAAATGGGTCGTTTTATGTTGAACACTAGAAAAAGCCTTACAGAAATTACTATAAAAGGCCACATAGAGAGAAACAATATATTCTACCCTCAAAAAACATCCATTGCTTTCTAGCGGAATTCGCCCACAAAGAATATTCAACAGAAAAGGTACTATGTAGTTTAGGGAAATTAAAGCTTACGATTAATGATCCAGATCACTTAGCTAGCAAAACATTGGCTTCAGCTGCAAACTCGGTCTCTGTTTATGCTGACTTGATTTTCTGGGGAAGTAATGGATAGGAAGAACAACAATATAAAAAGCTTGACTGTATAGGGAAAACATTCACAAAGGATATTCGCGCTTATTAATAAAAGATATAGCGGAGCAGTATCAGTAATCTTCATACTATTCTTTTGGAATCTATAAATGACAGAAGGACGTAAAAGACTGTATTATGGATAAAGTGAACGGGAGTAAAGAAAAGCTAATGCTACTGATTGGCAGAATGACTGCCTTATTCTAGAATGGCTGAAGGATAGGATAAATGCACCAGAAAATGAACCAAACAGCTAATGACACTAGTACTTTCTTCGTGAACTGTACACGTGGGGCTTCGGCCTTACGGGTCAGACAGCTACTGCCGGGTCACAAATACCTCAGCAGCTATCAAAAACGAATAAAAATTATAAATAACCCCCTATGCATAATATGCAATCAGGACATTATGAATACACTGTACCTCACCCTTGGGCCTCTACTTCTTTTCGAAGCTTTTTCCACATTCCAAAACTTAGACTGCCGCAGTGGTTATTGCTTTAGATAAAAACTAAAAGTCTTGTATAGGTTCGTGTCAAAAGTGCTTGGAATAAAAAGAAAACAACCTAAACACTAGACGTAGTAACCGCGCGCTATGTTTTGCCAACTCCTTGTCCGTCTTTTGCCCTGAGCCAGAGGATTGATGTATTTCCGTCAGCCGTTCAATCCTCCTGTTTAAACCGCCTTTGTTCACTTTTTCTTTCTGTTAGCTTCTGTAGGGAAATGATTTTCTTAAGTGGCCATCTTGATTATTATTTTGACCAAAACAAGATACTTGATATTCCACGCTATCTGACTGTATAATCCAGATGTGCATAAAGAATTTCCACCACGCTAACGTTTCCAGTCAAAAACCGAAAAAAAAAATAAGAGATACTCATATAAGTGCTTTATCCTCTTGCTTTATAGTTTTTGTTAGTTGCAAAACTGTGTCGTATACGATATATGATATCGCAATACAGTTAACCTAAGCATAAAGATTTAACTCTCGGGAGATTGGTTAGCCCGCTGAAATAAATTGATCCGAAAATCTATACGCTCGTCAAAGTAGTTCAACATAGGTCGTTATGTAAGGCCTACAAGTTGTGTGCAAGGAACATTCGAAACTTCAGCCTGAAAAAGTTAAAATATGACGAGCTTTTTAATGCTGTCTTTGTAATGTATTCTCTTAGCAACGCAGCGACCCAAATCCTTTGATTCTATTTTAATCAAAACTAGCAATGGAGAACATAATGCTTTATCTTCAGCGTTTCTAGATGTCGCATACAGGAACACGTGGACTAACATAAAACACAAAATCCATTACTAATACATTACTATGCAACTACACAATGTAATAAGAACAGTAAACAGCCGACAGATGTTGTTCCAGATTGGTAACTAAATTTAATGGTTAGCTATGGAATAATTAGCTAAATAAACGGCAACTTACAATCATCTTCATCACACAATTAGTAATACTGGAAGGCTTACAAATCGACAACGGCATTATTGATCGGAAAGATCGTTTCGACTTCTCAGGGAGAAAAGGGACTGATGCTTTCCCCAACCGTCCTAGCCAATGGAGAAGATAAAAGGGGGACGTGACTGAGTATTGCTTTCGATAAGTTTTCAAGATTTTAAGTACGTCTGCATCCGCTAGTAATCCGCCGTAAAATAGTTGTAGCGGATTAATGAATGTGTTGCTAAGCTATTATCACTTTCGTATGGCTTTGATAAATGGATTTCCTTGAGCTAATCAGGAGAAAAACATAAAAAAATCATCGTTAGTACTAACCATTTTTTTCTCCTTAATTATACAGTGGCTAGATATATTATCTTATTACAAATACATTGAAATGTAATACATAATTGAGTTTACTACTTCAAGGTAGGCTTGTATAAGATGTCTGAGAAACTACTTTTTTTTTATCTATAAAAAAAAGTGTAATGGTCCTAGGTGATGTCGCTCGGGGCGTTTGCCTTAGCCAGATTTAAAATTCATTCAACATGAAGATCACACATTCTGCTTGCACATATATTTAAAGAGTCCCTTTAGAACCGTTCTGATCATTAGTCCGTAGAATGAATGGGCCCTCAAAAATGTTTGCTGTTTCTCTATCGTAAAGAGATCAGAATTATTTGAATTTTTGTTGGAAAGATCTGAATGGCAATTATAAATCTTGTAGATCAGTAATACCCTAGACGCAAGAACCATGCTATACCTAATTTTATCAAATCCGGCGGGACTAATTATAGTTCGACTTCAATGAAGCGTTTGTAAGTTAATGTTCAGCAAGTTACTATAGGAAAATACTTATTGCGCGAATTGCCTCCAGTTCATCTAAACGTGTCCGGTGATGTATGAAGTATATTGCATTTCAGGCAGTGTACGCCGCACGAGACCTGTCTAGCAGGCAGTCTCCTGTTCGCTGCTGTACACGTACGCCTGTAACTCATCACCATAATGTGCATATTAAAATGCGTCCTTACTTTATACTTTAAGTAACTTTCATCATATGGATACGTGCACCAGATTTTTCTGTGATTTTTCGTCTGCTATTCAAGCATCAAGCTTCATTTCAGAATGACGGTAACTCTCTTGGGAGGCCTTATTGTACATAGGTACATGGCTACCCAAAGTATGTACGCTTGGCTCTTTTTTGACGTCCCATTTGTCATACCACACGTAGCGCTTCCTTTGCGGCCACACTCCAGTGGAGCTGAGAGAACTCGCTGTGATTTTAAGTTAAAAAAAAAACAAAGTATATAAACGACAAACTGAATCGATTTAATTGAGAATATTGTATTGAATCCGTAATAATAAAACAATATAAAATATAAATAATTTTACAAAGATAGAAAGCAGAAATATTTATGTATCACATTCAGTTTAATTTAACCAGTATTAATATCATTACATTTCGCGCGATATATATATATATATATATATATAGCATTGGATACGATCTGCAGTGCACTGCTTAAAAGTCTGCTGCAAGCAAGTTGGCGAAATAATTCGACAAAGAATCTTACTATGTTTGCGTCCACGACCATAGATTATTGCATGTACTCTTTCGTTCTAAAGTTGCTGCCCTTTGATCCACTCTGTCCTATCCATCTGAGAAGTACACTGTATAGCTTTGAAAGAGTTCGTATCTCCGACCCGGACTCATCCAACCAACTTATTCCCGGTCACAAGGATTCTACCCTCAACCGATCAGTATACTACGTTCCTTATTGGCGCAGGCACCCAACGTCGTTCCACATAGTCCTGCCTCCCTCCCTCCCTCCCTCTGTATAACCTCCGACTGGTAAAATACACTGTGTGTTGGCGGCGACGTGCGGGATTTAAAGGAGTGAAAGAAACTCATTTGTCAGGCCTTCCTTTGACTTGGGGAAAGACGCCAGCAACCAGGTGCTTTCAGGCCGTCTTTGGATCGAGGCATGTTGCTATAGGGGTTCCGGATTACTTAGTCCCGTCGACAGGTCGGCTCTCAGCTAGCAACGAGCGTTTCGGGCCATCATTGTAGCTGCCGAGGGAAAATGAGTCGCTAAGGCTGGGGCTGAACTTTTCCAGACATATTTCAACCGTTACCGAAAGCGCGTAAACTGTTTTAACAGACATTCGAGAACGTTTAGTCAGTGTTGTTTATAAACAGTTAACGAAAGCAAACAGTGCGCAGCTCATAATATCACATAAAATCCGTGAAGGATATTTCGGCTCGTTAGCTTTCTTGATTTGATTTCGTTATTTATTCTTATTTCAGTTGTGATATACAAGATAGTGCCAAATCTTCTTTATTTTTATTCAACGTGAACAATTACGTCTTCAGTTTACGACCTGAAGAACCCGCTAGTCATTCCGAAAATATCCTTTTTTTAATACGCAAATAACTTTTTGGGTAGTAACCTTGCGTCGAACGGTATTTGCAAGTGTGGCTTAGGTACACTACATAGAAAAACAATTTGCTATAACTAATTTTTAGGTTTACAGTAGACCAAAGATCCCAAAGATGCAGTAACTCTAGACTGCCAATGAGCACAAACGGTGCTAGAGGGCGCAAAAGGACTAATTTCCGGAGTTCATTTGGATGATTTAGTCGGCAACGGATACGCGCTTCTTCGATACGATCGTTAATTTCTGTACCAAAAATGACTTCTTGAATAATTTTGATGAATTTTTGAGTCTTATAAATACAACCCCTATTAAGGATTTTTTAGCTGCTTCTGAAGAATCCTGTTCCGATTTCTCAGAAGCTGCGTGAAAACCGACAATAACGTAACTATCGATTTTGGGCAAAAAAATTTCGTTGATGTTTCGCCGTACGCGCAGGGATTGCATAATGGCTTATCATCGTTTACACTGCGAAGATGGCACACTGTTTTTCGCTGTCATAAGTTTATTGCTCTATTCTAGAAAGGACTGGCTTTCGTCTGACATCAGGAATAGCGGATGAACGCGTTCCCGTTACAGCAAAAGCTTCAAAATTCAAAGTTTTCTCTAATTCGAACGCCCCATCCTGTAGAGCACTTGAACTCTGCCTTTTATCAAAGTACGTAGTTTTTAGCCGGTTGTCACGCGGACGTGGAACAGGAGTGCTGCCGAGCTTCTGAATATTTATTATCAATTATCTTAAAAGATCTTATACTTTCGGATAGTAGACGTTTTGGCAATATAAAACAAACAATCTTTCAGTAGTACACCATATTCAACTTTCTCTTTTACGGTATGCCAAGCAGCTTTGTGCTTTATTGTTTAAATAAGCCTAAACTAAGTATAATATCTTAAATAACTACATATGGATATAAATTACCATGCTTCGAAAGCCTAGAAAGCATCGACCTATTGTCAAACATTGTTCTAGTATTTGCAAAAAAAATTTGTACGAAAAGCAATTGTTGTGCGGTAATCGGTTCCCAAAAAAAGCAGCTGACGCCAAACGGTAATGTGTTGAGACAATTGACCCCATTTGGATTTCGTGAAACAAAAGCGGAGCGCGGTAGCCAAGCTAAACTAGCTTTCCGTCCTGCAAAGAATCGATCGTAATCTTGTTTTCTAGGCTGCGGGTAGCCCCTTTTCCAATTCATGTCTAGCATGGTTATTTATCAGTTTCACATAACTCGCCGCAGATTCATTGATAGAAGCTTGGATATTTGTAAAACCATTTATCAATAATATGTACTTAGATTCATAACAGATTACAGTAAAGCTTCCGTACTCAGGTATAAGGCAAAACAGGAAGTGCGCCTATTTGAACGCGTGTAGATTTGTATCTTCTTGTTTGAACATTTAATTTAACAATTATATTTACTCCATAAAGTAGTCAGGTGAGGTGAGATTGTCGTGTGTACGCGTAAATTTATCGCTTACGATCACGAATCGCTCGAAGCTATCGTCCGATGTACCAGTTTTTCCTTTGTACATTGAACATCATTAGGTCATTCAAAACTTATAACGATCCGCCCTTGTAACACCTAAATATACTCTCAGGTAATATTGCTTCAAGCATCTATGAGGAAATTTAAGGTTGTAATGTTTGCAATCTGCCTCGTCATAGGGAGTTAGATTGGGCCGTTCGCGAATAGCGGCGAACGATGATCCGAAAAGTTTTATAGAACTTTTCTTTCTTCGGAACACGATTTCCTGTTCCTCGCGGGCTCTAGGACTCCGCCCCACCGTTGAACAATGATCGCTTTTCAAAGTGAGCTCAGCTTATGTATTGCCGCTTCCATTGGACGCTCGTTTTATTGAACAACCTGCGTTTTGAAGCTAACATCAGAAGAAACCAATCGAAAAACTAGAAGACGGGGTAAAAAATAACGGTTTATTTATGGCTTTTTTTTTTTTTATTATGCCAATCTGATATCTCCAATAGACAGGCTTTGAATTAGTCGTCCGAACACACCCTGTCCGCGTCAAATTGTTTCCGCCACATTCGTCTATTGCATTATCTGTCTATAAAACTGAGATTTTAATGGGAAGTATCCTTAAAGATTATCAGAAGGTGAACTGAACATGTATCAGATGCTTTAACCAACCAAACCAAAAACACCCCCAAGTCTGAAGGTTTGCGAAAGGTCCTACAAGAGATCCCAGTTTCAATGGATGATTTCTGGCTGTTATTTGCTCATACGTAATCTGGTCATCTCAACGTGAGAAACTATAGTGAGAGGGGCATGTCATTTGAAATTAAATTTAATGAAAGTAATTCGTGTAGTAGGAAGCCATAACCTTATGCAAAAAATTCGCAGCTGCATGTTCGCTTTGACCCGTGCAATTGCTCCGAGTGCGATTTTTTTGCTTTATTAGTCCCAGAAGGCATCGGATAAATCCTGAGTTTTCGTACAATCTTCAAACTGTAAACCCACTATGATTGAGCCAGTTTTGATCGCATTCGAAGTATAATTTTATGTTGGCGTCAAAAGTGCGTCGTGGGATCACAAATTCTTTTCGGTGATCCAAAATACATGACCTTAAAAAACTTTTCATAAGTGGACGCGCAAAGTGTCAACGATAGAAATTAGAATGCAAAAACTAAATAATCTATCCAGACAATGGTGACAATCAAGAAGGCTCGTCTAAATGCTCCGATGTTTTTCTAGAGTCTCTAAATCTTTCCAGATGTTACGCTATTTTTGGATTAATGAGCGCTCGGCCTGTTGAATACTAAGGTAAAAGGCAGGTGCCTGGAATAAATCAGTTCGTCAGGCAGGCCCTCAACGAAATATTATGAAGTAGTCTTTTTTTCATGTACTAGTATTGCCGAGTTAGTTATAATACTGTCGGACGCCGTACCATTTCACTCAGTGGTTCATGCAAGACGGCGTTTCCTGCCGTTTCGAGCTTCATTCGTCTGAAGGGTGCGTTTAGATAAACAGCGATTTCGAGAGAGCAAATTGCTACACGAATCGCTGGTTGGTTGCAAATAACGTCAGCATGGCATATTGGAACCACGATGGATGGTGTTGCAGATGCAGATGCTCCCACACCTTGGCTAGACTCTGTATATGTATGTGTATTGTATGATTTCGACAGAGTTGGCCAAAACGAGATCTGCCCATGCCGTAGCTCGCACAAGAGTGCACTGTTCTATGTCCGCATTGCTGGTCGTAACACGGGACGCAAAGGAACATCTACCAACCAGACAGGAGATTAGTGACCAAACAGGAAACCTGCGAGCTGCAGCGCCCCCCAATGGGGCTTAAAAGCGTTAAACAGGAACGTCGTTTTGCTAGTGGACAAAACACCAGCCCATGAGCTCTAATGCGTTAGTTCAGTCAGGTAAACAGGTGTGACAAATTAGTAGTTACATGTGTGTGCAAGACCGAGAGACAAAAAGAGAAGGAAAGCTATTCGTTTCAGTCACAGATGATGCTTGCCGAATCAGCTGTGCTAAGCTTGCTCGTGGTCTTGGTAAATTCAAGCTTCGTTTAGAGGGAAAGCCCGAGAGTCAGACATTTTCCCCAAAATAAACAACTCGTATTAACTCGAACATTCAAATAGATACATATGTGTACAAACAAGCAAAGAGAATAAACAGGCAAGATCCGATAACATTACAATAACGAGTATCATATGGAAACGGATTTGAACGATGCTCTCAAGTGCCAATAAGTGGGGGATATGCTACGCCAGCAATCTATGGTCTGAAGATTTATCATTTGATGTGAACAAATTATCAAATAATGTACAGAAGGGTGAAGATACAGTGCGTTTTTATTGGGGTACAGTGGTATTTATTGGGGCACCAATGATACAGTTCCGATATTAGAATCGAACTCAATAAAATAACACAGTGCATAATATCATAGAGATTTATTATTTATCAGAACCAGCACACATCCCACAATAATAAAATCTTATTTATTTATCTTTCCTATTTGCTTTCGTAGATACAGCTTAATTTCAGATTCAATTTAGATTCCCGAAAGGCTTTCCCGAAGGACGAGACTTATAGGAAAACCAATATTCAATAGAAATACACAATAGCTTCAATAGTTGCACAGAAATATTGAAAATCGAACTCGGGACAAACAACATAAAATAGTCCAGCTTTTCACATGCAGAGTTTTTCCATATATAAATGCTATGTACGCCCCGTAGCATGCCAAAGGAAGTATGGAACAAGTTTCAGTGCGTACAAACTTAACAGCATTATACTTATATCGATCAGTTTAAAACTAGCACGGTCACATTAATCCTGATGTGCGTGTACTCAGTGCTAAAGGATCTGATATGAGGTTTTCAGATCTAATCAGTTTCCTTGTGGGATGAATACGGTTAAGAAGCGTAGCCATCAATTAGAGCTGGTTTTCACACGCAGCAGCATACGGCTTCTCTATGAAGATGAATTTCCTAGAAATCGAATGCTATATCTTCTTAATTGCATATATACCATGCTTTTCTACTTGAGTTTCCATTAATGAGCTATAAATTTTACGACATTTATGTAAATTAGTAGAGTTGTTCGACATAACTGAAAGTGAAGCAAAGTGGCTGTGCGCAAACACGCGCACGTGTTTGTACCGCTGGAATCGGAAAGCCAGGTAAAACAGCTAGCGTCACACAGACGTTCCGAGTAGGGTTATAATATTAGAATATGTACAGATAAAATTGTATGTATAAAATCGACCTGATCAGTGTTTTGCCATCATATCACGACAACATTACGAGGACTCAGGTCTACGATCCTCTAGCAAATTGCGCTTTTTTGAAAATTCTCTTTGTATAATATGTGATAGAATGTTGAACCTAATATTGTGTGCTGTGCGGGTAATTTAGATCTAAAAGCAGACTAAAAATTGAGAGTTTAAGGAACATTGAACCCTGGCTTTCGCTCTGTTAAGGTTTGTCACCGGAGCGCACGTCGGTGCCGTATGTTTCCGTAGTTTTCTTTTAGTTAAGAAAAAAGCAGGCCTTTTTTTGGAAGGGTCCATTTGAAATATCTGTATCAAATGTCGCTTTGTAGAACTCGAATGGATTAAATGATTGGCGATATGATACGTTATTATATGTGGTTTAATATACTCCAAACCAAACCAAACTTTACGTTCATTTTTTTGCAAATGTATCACCTCATTAAAATGTCCTAAGGCGTTTGTCGTGAATTTTTTCTATTGTTATTTTTCGTTATAACATTTACTTTATGGAGTCCAATCAGTAGAAAAAAGCCAAAAGTGACACAGGATTAGCTCACGGAACAGTCGTACGATTAATGAGCAGAACGCTGAGTGGTTGAGCGTGGCCTTGAAGTAAGAGGCGCAAAACCCTCCACGTGCAGATGGGTTGGCCTAATAAGGTAGGTTAGTATTTGAGGGCTCAATATCGAACGTTTGGGGAGAAGGCTTTTATAGTGGCCATGCGAGTCACGTTCAACCTAAAACATTCACCCTGTGACTGCGCTATCACCTCCGGTTACACGTGAAAGAAAAGAGAT
Source organism: Varroa destructor (assembly GCF_002443255.2). NCBI lineage: Eukaryota > Metazoa > Arthropoda > Arachnida > Mesostigmata > Varroidae > Varroa > Varroa destructor. The sequence continues at coordinate 12,472,143 of NW_019211456.1, forward strand.
GCAGGGCTATGGAGTGGTTAACTAGCTTTTACTTTAAGTAAAGGAGATACACAATTGGCCCGAATCACCCAAAGTGCGAAAACTTTTTTGCCCTGAATTCGCTGCCGATCTGAGCCAGATATAATAATACTTGTCTTATTAGATTCTACCGAAATATATATATGAGTCAAACAATATAGCATCCAATTTTAAAGTAATTCGCTCTAATCGGTTCGTAATGTTTTCATGTTTATGAATTTTTATGATGCATTTGTTTATGAACCCACCTCCAATAGAACAGAAGCATTTTTACGTACACAATTTTTATTTATTCTTAAAAATAGTGATATAGGTCAAACCTGACGAAAAACTGATACATGACAGGTAAACACATCTCGTAGTAATTATAACTTAAGTATAGCAATGCGGAACGTTTTAATCCCCCTTCAAACAATAGTAAGCACGACACATACGGTTGATAAACTTCAACGCTTCCAGCGTTCATGACTAGTAATTAGAGTTAATTGCTTCTGACGTCTTGCATGGTTAATAATTGCCCTTCGAAGTCCAAAGATCTTCAAGTATAGTGGGGGCGAAACAAGCACTGTTCAAAGGTCTCGAGAATGGAGCGAATGAGCAGATGGCGAGCAGGTATATTCACATGCACTTATTTTTGCGGGTCTGTGACAAAGCGGCAAAGAGTATAACTTCTGGTCTTTGCTAGCAGAAAACTTACCTGCAGACAGATGTAATTTTATCCCTTCCAATTGAATCTATAATGCATGTAGATCTATTCTCCCTAGCTGTCTGCGTGCTTTATGCCCCTAACTCGCACAGCTGTACAGCCCTTCTGGGGTGAGGCAGTCTCATTATCTAAATCAGTTGGCTCACAAGCCTCTCGCCTACGCGCTCTGCTCAACTGGAAACGTGGGTCAAGTCGTTGAATCCAATGCAGAGGGATCGGGGCGCATTAATCGAGTTCGTTGACGTCTAGTGACTGCGTTCGGCTTTGATTTGACTTGACAGAAAGATACATTAAATTGAGCTACTATCGTACGCGCACGGAGAGTCAATACCAACCAGCTATGCCATTAGAAAGGCCTTCTGTGACCAGATACGCCAGAGAAGATGGCTGAGAAGCTCTTATGTATAATAATTACTGCGTGCTCCATTTATTAGATTTATGCCTGTATGTGTACGTGCATTGAACATACATTTAGTTTAGTGAGTATTTTTGAATCAAAGGGAGTTTTACACATGGAATCGACTTGTGTGAACGTATTTGTTCCTTACTACCTGACTAACTGAGGAAGATTTACGACATAAGGTTAGCCATAGTCGAATCAAAGAGCTTCAGACAAATTTGATGTACATCTGCTACTAGAATTGTCGTAGTTGTTATAGGCAGTTGTTAAGTCTCTTGTTGAAACTAAGATCGACCATGTATGTAACTAATCTCCGTAATTTTTCGAACGAAACTCTCTTTACCAGAAGCTTATATATAAACCTTAAATCTATATATTTATTAAATCTATATATATTACATTTTATTTTTTTATTTAAAATCTATATATATTACATTTTATTTTAATTACGCAAAAACGCAGAAAAAAAAATTTAAAAATGTCCTAAACATTTCAACTTCACGAGCTAACAAATACGACAGTTGAATAATTCTAAACAGATGGAAAGAGCGCTACATTGAGCAACAGTCGGTAGACAGCTCTGTCTAATACACAATTGTTGAGAGCAAAAAAAAAGATTGCAGCAATGAAAAAGGACTAATGAAAATCATATTTCATCGTTAGTTTATTTATTCAATTTCTATTTTTTTCTTAACTTTGCCATAGTACCTGTAGTTTTAGCTATAAAAAAAAAAAAACAACAAATCAGTTAGAAACGGAAGATCTTTTCAGTCATTATCCAAAAAAGAAACTCATCAAACCTTTGAGAAACTACGCGTCAAGCGTAGAAGTATGCACTACTAGGCTGATAACGATGGTGGTAATCCTAGTACTGGTGTGCTCCTCGATCGATTTACTGAATTCTCTATTTTCTTTCGCTTCAGCTACTGATCGAAGTCCGTATTGCTGTGAGTTTCGTCATTTTTCCTATCTGGCGATGTCAAACATCGTTAAAAATCGAGACGATATATGTAGTTTAAAGGCGCAAACATCGACAGAAGTTATTCCTTAAAGAGCAGCCTATGCAAGAGACTTTTTAAAAACGCCACAGTTTCGTCGCTATGAGGTAAATCAATATCGAATAGTAAGAGACTGATGTTCCTTTTCACAGATATTGGCGCAAATTGAAACAATTAAACCTTCCATACCCCTGAAACGGCATAGGACGTGTATGCAAGAACTATGTCGAACCTTGACGCTCGTTCATACATGCATCTAAACGTTTGTTGCATTTGGACGACGGCGGGTTAAAACTGAAACAAGCAAAAATTATTTTTATTGAATTTTCGTTTAAAAAGGGCCAATAACACAACTAAAAATAAATATGTGCCCATTGCTTTTTGCAGTCAAATTTATTCTCCTAAAATGTAAAGGAATAATTTCGAAAAGGAAGAAGCCATAAGGGAAACAGGTGTGCATTTTTATACCGTCTAACGCCGGTTCCGGACTTGGAACGTCGCCTAGTTAAATATAATCGCAGCTGGTCACAGATTTTGGAAACTAATCACACTGATCTCACTCTATCTCGATAAAGAGACATTTGCGTCTCGAAAAATATCACAATAACTATAGTCGACTTGTTGGTTTGGGATACGACCAGAGGAGAACTCTTCTATGACCGCATAGGTGGCTGCAAGACGACGATGCCGTAATCAGTTTCGTTGTTCTAGGCAGGAGCGGGCTGAGGGTTACTCTGCAAATGGAAAACGTCGCCATATCCCTTTCTCAGCGGGAAAGCCCGTCAAGGCCATTTTTTCGTTATGATCTGTATTGATGCGCATTAATGGCCTCTCGATGTGCCAATGGAGAAGTGAACTGATAATCTCCCGCTTGGCTTAAAGCCTCAACTAACAGACTCGGCGCGATGCATCTACCTCACAGATGACGGGATTATAAACGAACCATCTGTCAGAAGCAGTGATATTTCTATCTCACTTGAAAACAACTACCTCCAGCTGTGGGCTAGCTTCAAAATAAAATTTGTTATCAAGTTTTATTTTTCGATAGTGAATACGCCTGACTGAATTTATAACTGACTACATCGCTTTTCCTCATCTTTCGAGACTTAGCGCCCTACATAGATCATAATAGTCACCGTATACATATATATGTTGTAGGCTCTTGTTCTATAAATGAGGGTGCCTATCAATTCCATGCATCAAATAAAATCTTCTTCAGGTACAGTACGACTAGACAGTGAATATGTAGCTCATATTCATTGGACTTCACTCGTACCCTTTACCTGGCGGAACACATTACGGTGTTCGTTAAGTGGTAATTTTGTCCGCCGTAAAAAGTAAAATTAACTAAGCCTAATATTGCTTTTATGTGGAACAGGCCCTTACTTATTCGAACATGTAAGGGCCTATCTCACATAAAAGGCTCATCTTTATATGTGAAGGTCTAGAGGGCAATTTATTTACACACAAATATACATCTTCAACTAACATAGAAAATATATAATAAGTGTAATTGCACCACTGATTATAGACCTTTCCTTAAAATAGACGCATTAAAATAGGGGCATTTCTAAAAATAGACGTAGATTATGACATAGCATAATAGTATAGTTATAGCACTCAGGGGAAGCAGCCGTGACAACTACGATATCAGTGCGTGTGTTGTTGGTTAATTGACGAGCCTGGAAGTTCGATGGTCATTAGTACGGTTTGGGAACGGGAAAGCGTCGACGGGTAGATCCGAAGCAACACTAGGACATCCATGATATTGATTAATGTCGCCTTTCGCCTCACATACCAATGTTTCCATCGAACGGGATGTTCCCGCATAAGCAGACAATTGAATTACCCTACTTTGTTAAGTCAATCTCCAGTTAAGTGGAAGGCCTGTGATAGTGAATTCGTAAAATGTCTAAATATCTATGAAAAATCTAGCGGCAGTGGCCTTTATGACAAAATGAATATTATAAAGAAAATGGAACTAAGCGCAAGTTCATGTTGGTTTTGTTCTTTGTCACGTTTTCACCTCGCAGAAGTGGCATTGCTACGTTGCTGTAACTAACATACGTCTTGAACCCAGAGTCGGTAAATAATCGACTAATAAATAACCAGAGCTATAAACGTAGGGCTGTTTTTTTATGTAAATATATGTGTAAGTTTCACTATAATTTAATAACGTGAGTCCATGTTGGACTGTGATGCGCTATACTTGTTAAGAGCTTCTCTTTATTTTAATACTTTCGTGCCACCTATTTATTGTCTGGTAGCAGATACAGTCGCCAGTGATTTAGCGTTCGGGTCCGCTAGACTCAGTGACGTGCAGTCGATTTAGGGGTACGAGCAGCAGCGTCATCATTGCCGTCCGCCATTGAAAAGAGGGCGACTGCTTCTACACGGCGAGAGCGGGCGAGAACAGGACAGAAACCGGGGACGCAGAGATCGTCGCCCAGGTAGAATCACAATAGCGCTATCAGGTCGCTCTGAGAACGACACTCATTCCCGGATTCGACTTCGACAGGAACAGCCACAATGGACAGACCTCATTGAGGTTCACGAGAGGGCTTCTATCAACCGACTTTTGCAGGCAGGCAAAGAACGTTGAAACGAGTAGAAGAAGACGAGGTCGCAACTCGCCTCCTTTATTATATATCAACAGCAGTAATGTGCTATCTATCACCCCAGCAGCGTGTCGATCTTTCGATTTCGATATACGGCTGTTCATTTGCAAACGCAGCAAATACAAACAAGAAACCAGCGAAATAAAAATAACTACGCTTTTGCATAGATAAAAATGGCACGACAAACGTCTTGTAAATGGTTCGAAACGGTACTGGTTCCCCAATGCAGTGTTGTATTGCGTGCAAAGTTCCCAGCTAAGAATCTAAAAAGCTAAAAGCTACGTATTTAGTTCTCGACAGTTTTCGGAGTACATCTATTAATTAAAAGCGTCTTTTTGTGAAGATGACAAACAACCTCAAATTAATCACGTTCGTTTTTTAAGCAAAACATATTAACAACATTCAATCAAGCACACTCGACAGTCGTGACAGGGAACGTATATGCAGGAGGTTTATACGTGTAAGAGGTGAAATGTATAAATAGGGGCATTCAAAAGAAATATCATATGTGCCTGTTCTCACCAGGCGTCCTTTCGCCTTTCGTAGAATGGACTGGTTTGTCCGCTTGCCATGCTCACCGCATTTATACTAGTAAGGTGTCGGTAAAGCATTGCCGAGTCTCCGTAGTGCTAGATGTCTATCGACTACATAGCTAGACCCATTGGCCCTATTACAATTCCGCCTCCCGTCCACATCTCAGGTCGATATAGAAAGAAGCAAACGGGAAGGCTCGGTCAAGAGGGGATTATGGTGGAAGGTGCAGCCAGACTCAGAATAGCGGGACGATGCGAGAGCCTGAAAGATTGCGTGAACGAGAGGCCGACGAAGCAGGTGGTACGAGCGAGCGGTGCCAAGCCCTAGTGACGTCTGGCCGTGTGGGCTGCAGTATAGGTGGACCATGTTCGCTCCACTCTGCATTGAGGATGGATCGTAACAAAGCTCCACCCGCGCACACATCGGCTGGTACGCCGTGCGTCAGGTAATCCTCAGTTCTTAGTTTGGCTCGTTCAGTCTCGGCGACTGTGGGAGCCAATGAAGACGTACGCACAGTGCACAGTACCGCACTCCAAACGGTTACTACAGCTACAGTGGCCGACAACGGACAGCTTAACACACTGAACGGTAGTAAAGAGCTTTTGTGGCATGGGCTCATCTCTTAGACGTTTGCCGGCAGGATCTTACGCTGGTTACTCGGCTGCCGCGCAGCGCCGCGCGTACGGCCTATGAGTGCAGCATTCTGATTTAATGGCGGGAATGCAACTTTAATATAGCAAAAAAGAAGAATATTTCGCTGGCACGCAAACCTGTTGTTACTGGTGTCTCAGGGCGCCTACGCAGACGTCCCTCTCGATTGTTGCGGATCGCGTGCAAATTACCTGCTCATTTGTGGAATCAGCTTTTTTGGTCGGCAGTCACTCGACTCTGAAGTGGGAGGCCGGGTTAAAACAGGTTCTTGCAAAAATACGAATTGATATAAGTGTTCTTAGTAAAACTTTTAAAACTCTAATAATCGACGCGTAATAGTTATTTATAAATTCTTTTACCAGCTATACGTTATGATAGGTTGTACTAAATAGAAAGAAAAAAGCGAATGAGCCGAACGAAGCTGCACTGCGTGTGTTTGGTTTTTTCAATCTTGTCCGACTTAGTAGTGGTTCCACTGTAGCAGAAACTCATATCTGAGCTTCGTAATCCTTATCTTTCTGTAATAATGATTTGCAACTTAAACTGAGTCTTTCGCGAACACCAATTACTTCTGCATCAATGGAACAATATGGAGCATAGAACATACGACGACGCAAAATGTTGGCCTTGCTGTGGGCCAGGACTTAGAATAAGCAACGGTACGCATGATAACATAAGCTCGCAATAGCTGTCATGTAACTCGAAGGAAAAATTCAGAAACATGCCGGTCTGTACGGAGCTTTCCTAGAACGTCCTTGCGAACTGTTCTGCTTAGTTACGGCTAGTAACGGACCTTTGTGCTTGAACTATTAGACACATCGTTTGCTGTCTCGTACATATCCGCATATGACTATGATAATTGTTTTGTTGAAGAAGGTACTTTTGTGGTACCTTTCTTGTTGGAATCGTCATTTTTAGCGTTCTGGCTTTTTATTTGCTCGAATGTGACGCTTTGATCTTGTCATTTAGCTCATATGCCCTCAGCAAGCGGCTTGTTTCCTATGTCGAAACATTGTAAGTGATGTTCGTGTGCTATAAAAGCACTTGCACCGTTTTCGACCATAATCCCCTATGAGGCCCGTTTATGCGAAAAATATACAACAATTTCAGCTCTAGCTTAACTTCTTATAGTAAGTTTAACTCCCCTAATCGATACCGTAAACGGTAGTAGGTATCACTAAAAGGCACTAAAATAAATACGAAACATATTGATCAAGTAATCCGTTCGATCAAGAGTGACAAGTTGATTCAGTTTGAATTGCCTCTAGAACAGTTTGCGTTCTGCATTAGACACTGCCTATATTTACTCGTACTAAATATTTCTCAATAAATTGTCCTTCATAAGTTAGCATCTAGCATTTAACTTGCTCCTATGCAAAGTAGCGATATCACAGCCAGCGTCTCAAAACAATGATCCTTTGCGTACGTTATGGGGCATAGCTAGCATTAGTCTCGCATTAATCTCGTCGTAAAAGCGGATCTGCTATCAGTTAGCTTCATTATTAAACACAGTACTCAGAATAATCTAGAGTGCAACCACGCCGTAACACAATTTGCCTGTCGGCTTTCACATCACCCGCCGATACCTCAATTGAACATGCCCTTAATGAATATACTGTACGTGTTTCGGGTTCATATAATATTGGCCATCCTTTGTACCGATTTATCCATGTTAAGAAAACGCTTAATTTACACATTAAAAGTAAAAACGTATAATTCTTAACCTCCACAACTATTTCATCTGCTTTAATATCCACCCTATCTTGCCACTGTCGTCATTTTTCCAGTGTCTCTTCAGTGAGCTTCATTGCTCCAGGCTGTAACGCATAAATCCATCCAAACAAGTGAGAAGCATCTGTGAGAGAAAAATTATCAGAAAAGGGGAGCGGGAGCAAAGCAGAGGGGCTGAAAACCCCTGGAGGGAGACAAAACTTCAGGAGGTTGAAGCTTACACGCAGGCAAACACAAAATTGAACGTCGTAGCGAATGGTTCGACTAACGAAGTGAAGCGATCTGTTCGTAAGCAATGCCAATTTTTCGACAGAAGCAGTCATAGCACAGCTTCTGCTGCCATTGCTGTTGTTTTGGATTTGTAGCTCGAAAGCAAAGCAATCTGGCCCGTTTCTGCTGGAAAATGGGCAGCGCTGTCTACATCTTTTGGGTATTTTATTGTGGTTTTTATTTTATACATGCAGCAGGGCGAGATGTAGATCGGCCGAAAGAACAGCTGGCGTTCCGCTATGAAATTGCTTTGGGTACGGATAGATATACATTTGCCATGAGCCGACAACGCTACTCAACTGTGGTAACCAAACAAATATAAAGGAAAACGAACAAGATATCTCGTATTTTTAGTATAATAAGAGCTGAGATGCAGATTTGCCTTAATTCCTGATTATAGAACTCTGCGAAGGGGGTGCCGTCACGCGACAATAATGGGAAATTGAAAATCTTGTACGAGGAGTACAATAATCGGCGTTTATAGATATTCGGTAGTTTCCAAGTGTCTGAACATGAATATTTTGATTTCAATAATGCACGATGGCCAACGTGTTTTTTTAGCCTAAACAGGTACCAACTGAAGTATTGCTTCTGTGTCAGTGGGAATGCCATGTACATAGGAAACCCGAACTCGTACCTGCGCTGCGATACACGTAGGAGCATTCCGACTATGTCGCGACATCGGGTTTCCCTTTAAAAAGGAAAGCACTATTATAAAGGGCAGCTGTCTCACACAATCACTTCTCCAAGAAGCAGCTTGCGCCTGCATCGAAATGCTGGCCAAGTAGGAGAAGGACAGAGTGACAATGCGATCTTCGTTCAAATTGAAATACCTTGGCTAACGTCGTACATATAGCCTTATCAATGCCATAGGCTGTGCTTCAACTCTAGTCTGGAGTTCAATATTGATATTCAATAAAATTTTAGATGTCCGTCGTTCTTTATCTTCCTATTAGATAAAGCTTCATTTGAGTGTTTTACCAATTTATAATCTTACTATATATATGTATGTATGAAATCTGGCTAGCTCGTTAGTGATACAATAAATCGATGCCTGTGATTTCGTTTATTGAAGACCATAAAGGGTTAAATATGGTTTCATGATTGTTTTTAATTGTAGAGTTATACTTGTTTCGATTATTGTTGCAACTGAGTTTCAGTGTCGATGTTTTAGCCGTATTTGAATTTTTCCTGCCTTGCAATCTGATTGTGTAATGAACCTATAAGCCGCTTATAAAGGGTCCTTCAACCAAAACTTCTGGCTTCAATTAAGTACGACATGAAGGCAAATTCTTTTATCCACTTTAATTTAGTTGATAAAAACGATGCGAAGCAAAAAAAAAAGTCAAATATTCCTCGACTTTGCAAAAACATTTCATTTGGTTAATAAAAATTACCCTATTCAAAGATAATTCTCTGATGCCCTTACTAGGTTTCTTCAAAGCCTATCTATCTAATCTGCAGCGTCGAAATTACAAACGACGGAAAACCTTACTAGCAAAAACTGAAACCGTGCAGGATACTCCACAGGACTACTCCGTCCTGACGGCGGCGTGATGGTTGATGTGTTTGCATATCGAACGTGAAATTCAAATTTAGGTGTATATACACTTTGTTTCGCGCTGGAAGCCAAAATCCGAACGCATTACGTATAGCTCCTAATATTTAGGAGGCTGAATTAGGAAAAAATTAAAACAGGAATCTTCGTTGCCTCTTTTAATTTGCATAAACTAATCAGCTAAAATGAGGTCATAGCCTTTGCCGACAGCACAACATTCGTCTTCTTTTACTATTAAATAATATATAATATATATTAAATATATAGTAGAACGATATCAACAAGAATTTAATTGAAATGTTTGAACCGCACAAACACCCTCTCTGTATAAACATTGCAAGAATAAAGTACATGTTTGTAGTGATCATTATGCAAAGAGCAAGCATCAACTTGAAAAACAATTTTAATTCTATTAAACCCTTAAAAATCTCGCGTTTGAGCCACATCGGCAATAGATAAATGTTAAATCCTTATTTACATATCGCGTAACACTCGATAGATGTAACCCTAATTATTTTATTAAAAAGAATGCAAATAGCGCCAACTATGTGCCAGATTCAATAGTAAAAAATAGAACGACGTTTTAGATTTGGACAAATCACTATTTTATTGACAAACCGAAACGTGTGCTCTATTTTAGTTAACGATCCCTTTAAACCCTCGCAGGGAAAAGAAGACATGCCTAACGCATATCCGCGAACACTGCAATATACACACCGCCCCTCCATTTAAAACGTGTAGTTGTTTGTCGTTGCTTACTTTAGCGTGTCGTTCTATCGACTATATCAACCACCCGTAAGGCAATGCTCACACAAGTAAACGCGACGAGCTCTTTTGAGTGCGAGATGACAATAATGGTGACGTAAGCGATTTAGATCTTCCAGGAGGCTTATCAGAAGGATGACCCAGTCAAAAAAAGCCGAAGGTGCGTGTTGAGTCTTCATCGGGGGGTTGGGGATAAGTATTGATCTGTATGCATGGGGGGACAGGGATAGCAACTAGGGTAAATAGTGTTGTCCTTTGAGGAACTTGTTGTCAGCGATGCTATTATCCCCTTTCTCGTTCGTCCTGGGGAAGCGTTGCCAATGGTCGGAGTCAGGGCCTATTCAGTACCAGTCCTTTTCGTAGCGTTCCTGTCTCTCCTGACTACTCAGCCTCGGCTAAGCGTCTTCAGTGTGTGGCAACAGCGGAAAAACACAATGACCCATCACAGGAATGGGGTGTGGCGACCATTTCATGCACAGTGTAGGTCTTCTTTTTACTTACTCATCATTTCCTTTGCAACATTTCTATGGTACTCGTAGACTTCGCGGGGTGCCTGCCTTTTACCTTCCTCCACCCTTCAACAACAATAATGATTCGCATTCATTTCTTTAAGGGTGTATAGGTGTTATATAATGGACACTGGTTGGAGTTAGCAGTGTATTTTGTACACCAGCTGCATGCAAATAAACAGAATAAGGTCGGGTTTTCCCTCTTCTTTAACAGGTCATCTAACGACACATTTTTCGATGACCAAAATATTACTCACCAAATTACCAGACTCATTTTCCTTTTTCTAATAATAATTCAACTAATTAACTAACTGGCAATATAATAGACCGATGGATCTTCCTGGAGTCGTGAGTCGTCGCTATATGATGATTGTCGTAAATTTGGATATGCTACTACAAATTCCTTACTGATTATCAGTTGAATAGAGAGATCTTGCCTGTTAGGGACATACTGCGTATTAAAAAAGATTACCCTATATACGTATTACTATTATCTTGTTTTTCATCTTCTTATTATCATCGCTCGTTTAGACGTTGATTAGAAAATAAAGATATTTAAAGGTTTATATATATATAAAGCATAATTTTAATTATTTTTCAATAAGTGTTCTATCAGCCTTGTGATGTGATTCCGGTGAATAATAACATCATTCCGGTAACACGTGTGCCTGTACACTTGTGACTTTTTTTTTTGCCAGTCCTGAACAAAGCGTCTGATGAGAGAGGATAACCGAGCAGTCAAATCTCAAGCCAGACGATTGTTTCGCCATTTGTGTGCTGGCAGTTGTTTTTTCCCATATGTTTGGCCATCTTGAGACTCTGATTTGTGACAACTGAGTCCACCCTCTTGAAATACACGTTAAGGCGTCGAATATTTTTTACTTGTGACTGAACGGGTTGTTTTAATGGCAATCAATGTTTCTGTTTTTCCCTATGTGTACCATAGAGAAGAAAAGCAAGAAACAATGGACACGTACTTTTTCCACCTCAACGGAATGGAGACGGGTCGTCAGAGAGTAAAGCTCTAGCATAAAGAAGCGAATACGGCCGTTACCGATGTTAAGGTGCCTTATGAACCCTAATCACGATGTTGATAATAGCAACACTCAGAATAACTATATAGACGGTAGAAATGATGAAATAATGCCAGGCAAGCGCTTTATAAAGCAAAGGCCTGTGCAGTATACGTACGCGAGTGACATATATGTTATCGAAGAGAGCATACGAAGGTCGGACGTTAATGAACTAACACGCAACCAATAATGATGCTAGGATGATATCCTAATTGTTGGAACAGGGCAAATTTAGTGTATTATTTGCTAAACGTAGGCGTTCATTATCTATTGTCAAGTTATATTCTTCGTTATATTCTTCGAGTACGGCCAAATACGATCATTATTATTAGTCTTGCCCGTTTTATAAGGTAACAAAGGAAGAAAGAACATAAAAGAAAACATGTTCACCTGCCTTGTTTAGATCAAAGAATGTAAACATCTAAAGATTTGCAGCTCATAAAATATATAATAACAGAGATATACAAGCCTATGTATATATATGTGCATTGGTAGAAAACGCTCGTAGTAATGACCAGATTTAGTTGCAGGGTAGGGAAGAATGTAGGGAATCTGATTTGAGCATCGGCCACAGGATCGGAGCTTTTGGCTAGCCTGGATGGGGTTGGACGTTTATGAAGACGGAGATCAAGGACAGCTGGCCTTGGATTCGGCCTGTCGGGCGCTGGTAGGTGAGTACTCAAAGGGCCGCGGCACGTCCTGACACTAGCAACGTTTAGCTGCAGCCCCAACAATCGGTAGGATGCAACACACCATCCGCAACTGCGGACGAACACGATTGAAAAAGGAAGAAAAACAGTGACAGGAGATACCGGAAGCGGGAAAAGCGAACACGACAGACAAGTGACGATGACTTCTCCACTAAACTGCCTAAACTAACAGAGTTAGAACTTTTTACTTTACAGAGAACTCTCCAGTTTTAGAGGACGATTCAATAAAGAAGTATGTGTGCCTAATGGGGTTTGTAGGCAGGAATATCTGCGCAGCGTAAAGGCCAAACTTACGTACTTAAGTATCCACAGTACGGCTCAAATAAATAGTTTTCTGTCACTCTAAAATATATTACGTGTATTTGTTTATTTTTGTTCTTATTGTTTCTTTTTCCTATGAGAACCTTATATTACGGCTTAAATATTACGTCTACCCTATTTTACAACGCTAGCCTAAATGGGCACTTATTAACTAAGGCCTAATACATGCACCTTTATTTAAGGCAAAGATACAACAGCAGTATTATCAATAGTAGTGGGGATATCAAGCCTTTGCCTTGTTAGTTCTATATCATGAAGTCCCCTGAGCGATTCTTCTATGCATCTGCTGGCGGACTGCTAAGTCTCCAACTACTGGAACAAAGGCTTCTAATTCAAGTCCCGCGGTGGGATATACACCCCGCAAGACTTTCAGCTTACAAGTTTGATGTTAGTAAATGAAATACATTACGTTGCTTACAACCTACGATGTCAAATTACGGCACAAGTCTACCTCACGTTGGTCAACCCGACGAAAATCTCCTGGTCTCTCGGAGAATCACATATGTATGTAAGACTCTACTGCCTACGCCTCATGTCTGTGGCTAATCCAGCATGAAATCGGAGGGAAAGCTGGGGTTCGCTTAGGCAAAATGCCCCTGTGGCAACGGGACATTGTCGCAATGCCTTAGGACTCCGAACCGATAAGGGGTTGGAACAGGAACCACAATGCGGAAAGATCGATACGTTTCTTGCTTGTTGCCCCGCGCAGATTTTTTGCATCAGTGGCCTGAACCACGCTCTGCACCTTTGTCTAGCTAGCTAACCTAGGTTTCTTTTTGACGTCAGATTCGTTTTACGTTTGACGAATCGGCCTGCTTTGTTTTCCTTGCAAGTTTTAGCTGCAAGTGCATCGTGTCCAGACGCAAATAGAGAAGTGTATTACGTCTTACAGAGCCGCAAAGCACAGAACGTAGCATAATACTAATCAGTAATAGAGACAGCGTAAACGCTTAATTCTAATAGCATATACTAACTATTTTAGATTATTTGTGTAAATTTAGAAGATACACAAATTATATTCTTTAGGATTTATTGCAATTATACCTTGTTTAAACAAAACAAGTCTTAGCCTTGCGCATTTTTTAATTATAGTTTCGATTATATTTTCGATATTCAAATATATCTAATGTATTAATAATATATCTATATATATATATATATATATATATATCTAGAATCTATAGGATTTCGTAATAAAATTTCTATTATCGTACTAAAATAATATAATTATTTTGTGTGATTCCGCCAAGATCAATTTCAGCTGCCTATGGAACGTTTACTTAGCTTTCCCGGATGCATACTCTATTGTTCCTGTGAGTACAAATTGTTAATCATTGAGTCCCCCAAGATTCGAATTACTATAGCTTTCTCTAGAGATAGTGGGGTGTCAAAATAGCGAGCGTCCGTTTATGAATCACACAGAGTGCCTATTTCCGAAGCCTGTCAGAATGGGTCCACTGTGTTACGTGTCGGGTCGTGTGTCCAGTCAGCTGACTACTGAGATCCCGTATTGCCCGAGGCTATGGAAGGTTGGACAGTGAATAAGAGGAAGAATATTTTCTGAGCTAGAGCGTGTAGGACAGCTTAAAGTAAGCCAGATTTTGAATTTTGTAGAAATGAATTCAAAAGATACATAGTCTTCTTCGTATCTGATGGTTAGATAAGAAAGTACAGGCGGAGCATGTTCGATTCGTCGCCACCCCTGGTCTATAAAAAAAAACCAGTGCCATTAAACGATTTATTGCTTCTCTTTGGAAAGTCATGCGTATTGTTTTACATGACTTTTCGGTATGGCATGGGCATTTATTTTAATGCATTGAATAGGCTACGGCCTGTGCTTTAAGGAAAAAGTATAAACATATATGCGATTATTGTCTTTCCTTCCAGTTAGATAGTTGACGCCAAAACCTATAAACGCCTATTTTGAGAACAGATTAAACTAAATACAGTCAATTACAGTGAACTCTCGGGTCGAGAAGAAGAATATTCATTACAACTAATGGTGCTGCAATGACCAATATTGTCTATTTTTTTTTTTTCGTTTGGCCTGGGTCCGACGTTAAGCATTGAGCGCTGTGCGACTGTGCCAATTATACGGCTTCGTAAGGTTCACGACTTTATGCCTTGTAGATTGTGTACACTGCTCATGTTATGATTTTTAATAGTAGTAATCACGTGTGTGAGCCTTAACTGATGACGTATATGATCTGCTACCTCAAACCCGGCGTGTTAATCCTAGAAGTTCGGACTCGGGCATGGACAAACAGACTTTTTTTCGTTGTTTCTCGTTGTTTGGTGCCGGGAGCCAGCCGCCAGTCTGATGAAATGCTCAACAGGGATACCGGACGTAAAGCTGAGGCACGCTATCTATAGCCGTAAATGGACAAAGTTTATATATAATGAGTCTCGGCTGTCTGCATTGATATTAGGCAGAGAGCAACACTTTCTAAGAAGAAGTAACAAAAACGGTTATGAATAGACACGCAGCAATAAAAGAGCCTTAGGCCTTGGAGTATTCAACAATAGAAACCTATAGATGTCATGTCTCATGTATTTGCTTATGAGTGAATAAAAGATCACCTTGAAAAAAGATGGGCCTATGGACTTCGCCCTTGCCATGAAACGAAGTCAATGTGAGATCGATCGATCTGATATTTGCAAAAAATAACTTACACAACAGCAAATTATTAGATTACCCAGATTTTAGGCGCAATAATGGAAGAAATTTCATATATCTATGGACGACAAAAGCCCCCCTATAGCAGTCATTGCCTAAGCGCGCGTCGATTCCTACGCAGATATTGTAGTTAACGGTGGATGCACCGAGATTCCGCTCTGCGAGACAGGGTGCGTCCGTAAAAACAAGAGTAAAAAAGCTTGAGTTAACCTGATGGGGAAGCGAAGGATCTAACTGTGGACAACTAATATCGTTCAATGTGTATTGGGTCGCTGAAGCTCGACAAGATCCGAATAAAAATGGAATATCTGAATAATCATGGAAAAAAATCATTAGACATTGATGCTGAAGCTTTGTTTTTGTTTTTAACAAGGCACGCCTTTAAATTAAATTTAATTAATTATTAACGAAAACATTGTTTAGTGTTGAAGAGAGCTAATGAACAACTGATTTTTTAGTTATAAAATACCATACACATTAATACAGTACTTATGCTGCGGTTAAAGTGTTATGATGCAACTCTCAAAAAGAGTTACGTGGGTCGGAGACAAAGGATAGAAGCACAAGCACAGACGCTCACAATCTAAAACATAAGAGGGCATATCATTGTCTGATCTCTGATGGACATGTAACAAGTATGAGTTACACTGTACTCAACTAAGATACAGCTAAAGGCGGGTGCAACAAGACTGGCAAACAAAACACAAGCATCTTTTCCCTTAGTCTGCTCCTAAATTAATTACTGTTTTTCATTATCAAACGGAGAAAATCTGCGAGTCCTTCAGAGACGCGAGTGCGAGTTTCGTGATGGGCCACGGACCACCAACATAACGACAACAACAAGATTTATTCATTTGTTAACGTTAACTGATAGCAACATGGCACACGAGAAGCAGGGATCATCTTATCAGCGCGCTATATATGGAGAAATGTGTGCCGCAAGCATGTAGTATCTGTTCGATTTCTCTACAGCCTCTACTGTGTTTCGTTCGAGGTTTCGACGACTAGAACGGAGCTGGTGTGCGCTCTTACAACTTGTAGTGCAATATCGTTTGTCTCTTCGATTCTCGCAATGATCGCCTGCATAAGGACGATAGAGAAGCTAACGGACAAAAGTCCATCCCGAAGTGACACTGTATGGGACTATATTTGTTCAGAGTACTGAGTATTGGCAATACATTGATTGTGTTATTTACGTATCGGTTAATATCCTTGTAACCAATCTAGACGTTAGACACGTGAGTGGTGGGCATGACGAAAGGGAATGACATCGTCTCGGCAGCTGGCCGTGCATGTATGTAATGCAAACTGAGTTATGTATTTGCTAGTTGTTTTTTTCTGTGGCTCGTTTCATGTTCGTTATCAACCTAATAGGTAATGAAATATACCTACATCTATCTCTTATTAACAAATGAGAATATTTAGCAATTTGTTTGTTTTAGAGCACATAGAATTTATGGCAAGGTGGCAGTTCTAAGCCACTAAGAATCACCAGGGCATACCTGGCGGTTGGAAGTTTTGTTTTCGAGAACATTTATTATGAGAATAATAAAAAGCGTTCAAGACCATGTGAATTTGTAATGGACTTGAAAACTGCTACCAAGAGAGACGATGATCGAACAACCACGCAAGCTTAATACGCTTCGTACTGGTAGATTCTAGTGTCCCTAGTCAGTTAATATGAAGATAACATGAAATAAATAGGGTTTTCATCAATTAAAGGTAGGCCATGCTTCTAATGAACATGGCTCTACTATAGGAAATACTTCAGAGAGATCTCGTGTAACTTCATAATACTTGATTGTTCCGTTTCAGAATGAGGGTATCGTCTAAAGAGGTCTTTGAACACCTTTTTCTGAGGACGTGCTTTAAATCCACAGAAGAACGTGACATCGATGAGACCCGCTAAAATTGCTGCAATCTTAGAGTCTGAGTGCAGGGCTCAAAACTGGACTTGGTGTAAAGAAACCACGTACGCACTTGAAGAAGTGGCTATAGTCGACGTCTCTTGATATCTACATCACTCTTAATAGTAGCATATAAAAATTTCCCCGATACACGTTTTTCTATATACGCCATTTTACGTTACTTTACTAAATAGTGTACCTTAAAGGTCTGCCAAAATATGAACTGTTATCAAATATTAGTTAATACTAAGTGTGTAGGTTCCAAATTGTAAGAATTACGAAATTAATTCGTAGAGAAAGACTGTGTGAAAGTCAGAAAAGTTATCTGGATTTAAAAGACAGGTATTTTAAAGAGAAATTCAATAATTCGGGTTGCATGTGACTACTTAATTTTGACACGATCCATCGTGCAGCTCATCTCGCCTGAGATATCATTACATTATGTATTCCAGGTTTATAAGAATAGGGTGGCAATATGGTTCCCATGTTCTAATAGCTTGCGTACCCATGAACGTAAAACTGGAAAGAAGTGGGATTGCCAGCTTGAGAAAATTTAGGACGGATGATATTAATAATTGGAAAGACTAGACTCACACACTCATAGATTTTGTTGTGTCATGTGGGTCAACAAGCCCCAGTGACGGTAGATGTGTGTAGGGACATAGCGTTGCGTGTGCAGTATATCATGCGACAAACTACGATGGTCCCTGGTCATCAACAGACTCGTAATTTAACTCGCTGTCTTTCTCCTACTAATATCTCATCATTTTATTGATGAATGTCTAACCAAAGTTATTTCAGGTGAATATTTGACGCTAAAAACAGTTACTGCATGCACATGCATGTTCCTAGGGTAGCCAAAGGACGCTCCTAAGTTTTGGCTTCCTCATAAAATCTAAAGTTTCCCTAACTTCT
Organism: Varroa destructor; assembly: GCF_002443255.2. Lineage (NCBI taxonomy): Eukaryota > Metazoa > Arthropoda > Arachnida > Mesostigmata > Varroidae > Varroa > Varroa destructor. The sequence goes on from NW_019211456.1 coordinate 12,490,504, forward strand.
TATTTTTATCGCAAGATATTTTCAATAAACTTTCTGGGCGAAACAGCGCATAGAAGTCTATGCTCGTTAAGAACTAGTTAATTATGCCAGCAATGCTATACACATTTTAAGGTCTTAGAAAGACCTTAAAAGGTACGTTTCTCAGCGGCATTCAATATACGAAGCTATCAAAATACTACAACAAATTTCTGTGGACCCGATCTCGTTACGTGATTGTCAGTGCACTCGGAAGTGTGAACGGCTGGCATGTCTAATGGGTATGAAGGCATTTAGATTTGATTGCCAAAGTTCATGTGGGCCTGCACGGAGGTTCACTAATCCTGCAGGATTTCCGAACAAAAAGGTGTAAGTCCACTTTGACTAAAATCGATAACATGTACAGTTTTTATATGAAAACTAAACTAGCGAATTAATAAGTTTTTTTTTTGCGATAGAACTACAAGTTGACCTAAATTGTTTTTGGATGGCTTGGACAAATTGAGCCTTTTTTATTTTACGGCAGCAACATATACTGAAATTCACTTAAGTCTTTTCGCGCAGAAAACTTTATATTTTGCTACGTTTGTGGTCCCCTGAGCTAACCTTTGGAGTGGTGATGCTGCTCTCTCGAGACAGGCTGTCAGGAATATAAGGACACTCGTAAACTATACAAAATTCAAAATCGACAACGCATGGACCAACGTTTTTCCACTAAAATGCGTCATATATGTGGCTCGAAAGCCACACCTCTGGTTTTTACATGGTGCAAGATAACATATAATAAAGAAGATATAATGTCATAGTCAGGAAGCTGTTGTCATTAGAATTAAAGTTTGGAGCACTTTTTTGTTGGCCAAGATTACAGAGTATTACTTCTACTTCAATTGTATACATTAGTTTTAGTTTAGCCTCAACTTGAGTACTCTCAAGTACGATATTGTACTTTGGGCATTAGAGAGAATAAACTAAGGAAAGCACGAACCATCTACATAATTTAGGTAATCTCAATTGTTTATAAAAACCAAATATCGCCGAAGAGTCGTGTCAGTGTTACAACCCTAAACAAACCCTAAAAGCAGCGAAAAAATGTTTTGCGAGTTACTGCCAGGGGGCTAAGGCAAGTCATCCTACGATGTTTCCGCTAGATTTGGCAACCGACTGAGCAAAGAATTTTGGTAAGCAGTAGATGCTGACGGTAACTTGACAGCAAAAATCACATTCAGGCAATGCTGAACGCACTTATTTTACGTTAAAGGTCACCTGGCTCCGCTGGCTGATTGAAAAGTGTCACGTACTTACATGCAACACCGATATTTAAAAACAAATAACTTGTGTTTAATTTCAATAAGCGATTCCACGTCGCAGTAACCTGAGCATTTCCTGCCATATTAATTGAAATTTGATAAATATACACTCTATAGAATGGTGAGGCTAGGGTTAGGAAGTTCAGAAAATCCCAAACAAAAAAATGTGTCCTGTGTAAAACAAGGGCTGTACGCTATCTTCCTGATGAGATGTAAGGACAAATACCTATAAGTCTCAAACACAAAACTGATATAACTTACCGTTAATCCATCATTACCTGGCATCTAAAGCACATTCTGTTTTTGCGTATAATTATACTTCTGCCGCTATAAGCGCTCATTTCGATACTGAAGCCTATGTGTGTGTATGTAGTATTTTTGAACACGAGAACCGTGAAGCGCCGAAATAAAGATAACTGCGAAATTTAAGGATGAACATTCGTTTCATTGGCCACAAGTGTTTTGACCTGGAGGACAAGGCGTTCTAACAACTGCGGCGGACTACACTATTAATAAAAAAGCAAAACGGGGTAGCCATCTTGTGAAAGATGAACTTGCGTTGCTCCGGATACAACAGTCTCTGAGAAATATAACGGAGCGCATTTCTCGCTAGCAAAGGTACATATCCGGGTTTCCTTTTCAGGTAATAGAAGCATATGCTTTTATTGTTCAGTGCTTCTTTGATCCGTGATATACTAACGCTGATATACCAGGTAACACCTAGCACTCTTCCCGTCTAAATGATATATCACGGCTTCTTCTGCCGACTATCCCACGTGACATTAATTATACTACAAATGCTACCAATAATCGATTTTAGTTCTTTTCGATATTTGAAGAGTATTTTGAATGTGGCTGTTAGACATATTCTGACATTGGCACCTCTACCTTGGAAATGGCAACCTTATAAAGAGTAAAATTTAGCCCACAATTTACATTGCCTGTTATTTAACTTATGTCCATTAGTTTTACCGTAACGATGCGATTTAGCGTATTATGGAAAGTTATCAATTAACTTTCCATATTAGAAAGATTCATCTGATACCTTGAGCTTTTATGCTAAAGGCTGCTACAAAAGGCTGCTAACTTCCGCCAAATCGTGCTCAACGTCGAAGTATACAGATATTTGTGAATTACGCCTCGAGCCTTGCTGGTGTAAATACATTCAGTGAGAACTCCAGCTATGCACGGCTTTATTGTCCAGTAACCAGTCGGCCTGCCGGTTTGACAACGGTCACCTCTGAAGTCATCTTTCGTTGTATCTACAGCCGTGGTCAGTTTCTGATTCCCCAAATGGTAACACTTCCACCTCCAATTCGATTGACCAATCCTCGTTATTTTTAAAAGCGGCCATTAATCGGCAAAACCCTACGTCAAAGCGCTAAATCTCTGAGCCCTCCAAAAGCTTCTTTACGCGCGTCGCCCTTGCGGACTGCTCTCTCTCTCTCTCTCTCTCTCCCTCCCTCCCTCCCTCCCTTTCTAACCCCTAGGAGAGAAAGATAGGTATGATAATCTTTGCCCTCCTCTGTCCCCCTCCAGGTACGGGCTACCTATGTAGTCTCAGCCATCAGTCTAACTTCGAACAAAGGGAATTCCCCGAATAGACGGTCTCTAGTTTGACAGGGCTTTGATCAGTATGAAAACGACGCAATCAATGCTGCACTCAGAATTACGCGGCTAGAAGCATTGAGCAACTAGCCCCTAGCTTACAGTAGTATGGCGGCTTTTGATAAGCGTTCAGGTGGATGAACGACTAGGCGGTGTTCGTGCATCAGCGATTACGATAACTCTACGCATTACGATATCAGTACACGACAGATTTCGCGAGAAAGAAAGAAAAGAGGGGGGCAGCTTAGACAGCGCGTAGACGATAGCAATTTGAGATGGGAAACGAAAAAAGACCGTGGATTCGAACGACAGAAACAAAGGAGAATGGTTGGGATGACGATGATGACTTTACGCGAGGCTGCCCAGCTTCGTCGGTGGTTGATTGTTATCACTGATCAACTCTGTAATGAGAATTCGGCTTTCATGTGTGGGGTTTGAGCGGTGTCCCCCTTCGGACTTTATAGATATATCCTACGAACGATAGGTGCGACAGGAAAAGGGAACTGGAAGATTGGACGAGATGGGAATAGTGAGAGAAGCGGTTTGCGGCAATGCCAAATTTTACCAATCATTTGCATACGTTCTCGCTGCCTAGAGACGCTGATTATTGTATTTTTTTCGTACGATCGTATCCTAAACGCACATGCGCGTCTAGAAGCCCACATTCAAATACATGGGCAGCAGTTACTTGTAATTACAAATTGTCCCTTGAGTTAAATCACGTAAGTGTTATCCTACTTGTTTCTTTTTTCCCTATACCCGCTCTTTTCTTCTAGAGACCCTTCGCTGTTGTCGTAATGCAATTTTTGTCTACTTCATCTACTTGTGTACGTATTTTCTAAGCTTTTCCTTCTTATATATACGCTATGTGGGGCTAGAAAACACTAAACATTACTAGGTTAAACGATCGATGTTAATATTTTTTGCTAGATCTGGCTGTGGTTTTTTTTTTATTACCTTGTCGAATAGGCATTAACATTAGAAGGAAGGCTGTAAATAGGTGGCAAGTGCAATATGCCTAATGATAAGGAACAGAACCACCAGAACGTGCTATTGACATCACAGTGCGTATAACTTGAGGAAGAACATACTTTTACGTAGAATTAATTTTAAGTATGCATTAAACTGACAAATCAACGTCTGTGTCCGTTAGCTATAATCCACATCTTGATCCCTTTCTATATTATTGGTTCT
>NW_019211456.1:12494688-12522811 GCF_002443255.2 Varroa destructor
ATATATAACATTGCCCGTACCATCGTTTCGTTACATTTATTTCAGTTATACCAGTACTGATTAGATAATTATGTACGCACAACATCTTGAAAATATTTTTGATGGGATAATTTTGAAATAGCCTTAAATGTGAAAACCCAGACATCATAGGTTTCCGTCACAGTCGACCTTTAATTTGGAAATCGTTGTTGTTCAGGCGGCCCTATTTTGGGCTGTTTGACCTCGTGGCTCCTAACAAACTAACCCAAGAAACTGGAAGCACTACTCATCGCTTTAAGCAGGATGCCAAGAGACAAAAGCTATTCTTGTGTTTGAGTCTATGCACAATGTAAATACATCGTTGAATGAAATCAATAAAAAAATAGAACTAAGAGACCAAAACGACCGACTCTGCATCGAATATGAAATACACGGAATAGTGGGTAGTATTGTCTGCAATCATGCCTATCAAAACACAGCCAAATAATTCAGGCTTAGCAGACGTTATAATGCAATCATTTTCCCATTGTATGCACTTCTGCAGCTTATTTTTTTTGCAAAACTTTGAATTTACAATGATGTTGGACGAAAAATTGCGTTGAGTAACTTCTGATATAACACAGTTTTGCCCCTGAAATGGCGGCTAAAATCAACATGCTTTTTCCGCTAAGCACCATATCGATCCAATAAGTGCCGATCACTCAGCACGTGCTACAATAACTGACCAAAATCATCATCGCCAAATAGAAATATCGCTTACGATTTCTGCGTATATTGATAACTAGCACTTTTAATCGAACCAAGTTTTAGATACTTGTTGATACGTACCAATTAAATAGAGTCTATACGTTAATGCCCCGTAGTATTTATTTAGAAAGCGACGCTATTGGGTACGTATGCATATATACCGCTCTGTGAGCGCGGACAGCGGCGCTGTCAAAAGTCGTCAATTTTTTCTCACAATATCGTAATCTACTCAATGAAGCATAAAAATAAGGTCACTTCCTAAAGAAAAGTCTTTGTCTTTCATTCTTCCTCTCTCTCTCTCTCTCTCTCTCTTTCGCTTGAACCTTCTTCGTAACTTTCTGAGGGAATTTTGGAGCGACGCCCACTCAGAATGACGGCAGGCCCGCTGCAGTAGTAGTAGTAGTTTAACGTGGCGCACGTGACTTGCATAAGCGCCGTGGCTTTTTGCGTTCTTTACCGCCAGCATTCACCGCCGTGCGGCTGTCGGCTATTGATCCTCGACGTGTCTTTTCGTTACTGCTTCGAAAGCCCGTTAACCTATCGCCTCGTTCGCCATACGGGCTCGGGCTGGCCATGCCTTCCTGAACACGTTTGGCGCAGACACGTCTCTCGAAGGCCTGCGAGGTACATCTAGCACAAGCAAAGCGGGCTATCCTATTGGGGCAATGAGAGTAGCAGCAAGCACTTAACATTCTAACCATCACAACTTTCCTTGGGATAGGTAGATAGATGTTATATTATTTTCTGAGAAAACGTACAGGTTTATATGTATTAAAAGAGCCATCAGCGCTTAAAAAGACGACTTGCGACTCACGACGTTCTAATAAAATGCTTAACGGTATCTTTATCAATGGACGTACAGAATCGCGGAGAGATATCCTTTTCAAATATGCAGTAGTTTCTATGTGTCGCTGTGACGGGTATCAATTATTAAAGCCTCAAAACCCAATGCCCAATTGAATTATAATTTAATCTAATTTAATAAGCGGATCCCAGACTTAAGATTCTGCCAAATGATTATTATTATTATTATTATTATTATTATTATGGATGTACTAGTCATTAGCCACGATAGGCCCATTTTGAAAAGCTTGCCGTTTAGCTTTGACCCTAATTGGGTAAAGTTTATAATACGACAAATGGAGTAGTTTAAACTTTAGTTGACATTTGTCGGAATGCAGACTAAACCTGCACAAGTATGGTATATACTAGATGTAAACTTAAACTGATTTAGCTTAATCATAGATGAGTGAAGTTTGTGGGAATATTCACCATTCTAACCATCTTTTGATGTATAAAAAATCAATTTTTAAGTAAAATGTGAAAGTGATCTGATTATTAGTAGTTTTTGGTTCATGTGTGTAACCAGAGAATATCATGGCAGTTTTAAACTTCTCGCTTTTGGAAATCCGAACGTTTTTATTGATACCACTCTGGCCGTGCGGGCTATATATTACCTCCACTAATTAGCTTCATTAAATGGAAGGTCAGCAAGCGTATAGGTCTTAGTTTCGGTGAAGTATAGATTAGGCAACACGAGCCATCTAAACAAGCGGGTGGTAAGGCTTAGGATCAGGATTGCTTCGAACTCTTACCAAAGGTAATCAACGATCATTCGAAAGAAGTGAAGTTGGAGACGGAGAACGAAACTTGAATAAACAATACGGTAGCCGATTTTGGTTTATCGTGGACGGCTTTTGTTCTGTCGAACTAGTATGGTAAACACTAAGCGCTGAATCTGCAGTGAGCGCCCAATACAGCAACTGGGAACAACTCGATAATTTAAGAAGATTTAGAAATCTGTTTTATTAGACAGAAATCAAAAGAAAAAAGAAAAAAAAAACATAATGAAGGAGTAGCGCAGAAACTGAGCGTCGTAAAGAAGCTCAGGTAAAAAAAAATCAACTATAATGAGCGCGGACTGATAGCGTAGATACGAATGTTCGGGATAGAATTTGGAGACGCGGCCAACGGACAAGTACTTCATCAAGTGGTAACATTTTTATTTATATTTATGTAAGTGTAGTCCTATAGGTCGGAGGGGTTCATAAGATAGGACAAAAAAACACTCAATAATTTGTTGTCGTGTCATTTTGAGCCGGGATCGATTTTTATGTTGATAGACATACTTTACTTGCCCTTCCTGAACACTTAATATATCAACATATTGTACGCACACACAGTCTTTTTTCCATTTTGTTATTATATTCATTCTATTATATTTAATATACTCTATGATTATTCTAAAAATATTGTATGATATTTTTAAAAGTAATATAAGTTCATGTTGAAGTTTGTGCGACGCTGTAGCTATTGCGGAGATGAAGCTATTATAAATTGAGCTAAATAGTACTATATAGCTCTGTGATATTTAGAGCTGTTCTTCTTCTCACAATAGAATCGTTCGGCTTGCTCTATTTGGACACAACTGTATATCTATGCTATGGGAGTGACCAGCTATGAAGGAAGGCCAAAAGCCCAGGAGGCACAATGAAATGTTATAATAGCGATCCAAGCAGGCGACAGCGGTAACAGCTGCTATCCGGCAAAAAGACGGTGGAGGCAGTCGAGGAAGGACAGGCTCATGGTAGGCAGTGGAAATGTTGTCCTTGGTGTCTGGATGTCGTACAGCGAATAACTTTATGACATAACGAGCCCGCCCGCCCGCCCGTGGAGGCATGGAACAACTTTTTTGGGATCGCAACAATAAAGTAAAAGCTTTCAGCTGTTTGTTTGCGCCTACCAAATCATGATCTTGGAATCGTATTCCTAGATATACTTAAACCCTTTATCTAACCTAATAGCAACAGCTCTAAAGTCTAAAATAGGTTCGTTAGAAAGAAACGGAAGGATCGTTAACAAACTTGTCGGCGAATATCAGTAAACGGGCAAAAACAAATGCCCATTTGCCCTAAATTCATTCAAAGCTACAAGAAAAATGTATGTTGTTATGTATGCATTTTTCTTAATCGTTTCTATTACACTTGCGCATCTGTGCGTTCAAGTGACGCCGAGATGCTCAATGGTGGCCCTATTAGTCTGGCCGTACGGCATCTATGAGAGGTGTATTATAATTCTTTTTTTTGCATTATTATATGAAAGGTAGGAACCTGGGCTAAACGTTAATATTGAAAACTATCGTGGAATGAAATCCGAATCAACGGCTCCTGGAGGTCAAGGAATAATTAACATTCTATGATATGACCTTTCTGTCATAGTCGAATGAAGCTAGAACTCGGTTTGCACCCGATTTTTTCTAATAAAATAGATACTCACCAAATAAAGTATCTGTACTTTCTTGTTTCGAGAGAAAATTAGATTTTCCACTTTACTTATATTTTTATTCCTTTTACGGTATACTCAAGTGCTGTCAGGACAAGTCGTGTTTTCGGTGCATTTAAGCACTCGGTAGGTAAATTCGTCTTACATCGTGACTAAGCTGCTCTGCTAAGTGCTTCAAACATGGCGTATCTGTTTGCTAACTCTTCTTGAACCCTTCATTAGCTATGGTATCTTATGAAGCAGTACACTCCGTAATTGCCAATAGACATACCCCGTATTTGTATGCGTCACTTGTAAGAATCCATTGCTACTGAATACGCAGCACCCGTCTGCAAGCATGTTCACAGAATAATCGTGATTACTTAATAGGTATTTCATAGATCCGTCTGCATAGACTTTTTGTTAAAGTGGCTAAAACAGGCTACGCCTTAAAATCAACTGTACGAAAGATTGTTGCCGCCAGGGGCACCGTTGCGTTGTCCTTTAAGACAATTCACTTAGCAATACGATGATGATTTCAAACTATGATATACATGCTTATGGCTGGGTAAGATTTTTATCCACAGTCATTCTATGGCACTTAACGCGAACTTGCCTGATTTCATATCTAGTGTAGGATCAACTATGAGCAATTCAACAATGATCTGCCTACGCTAGAATAGGTTCTTCTTTGCTGTAAAAGTAAGCACTATAATACGTGGCAGATATATAGCTATGTACACAGATGGGTGTATATCGTATCTAGAGGACTACCTCACTATTGCCATCTGTAGTATTTGTGGCGATAGTCACCGCCAGTGAACGCTCAGAAAAAGTCATCGGCGTTTTATGACCTTTACTGTCCATTGTAGAAAAGGCTGGTTGGCTGACTGGATGGCTCTTCCCAAAGGCCGAGGAATTGGAGATATACTCTAAGCGGCGCTGCGGCCATCGGTACATTCTTTAGCCCGTAGTTAGATCAACCTCGCTTTTTTCGTCCTTTTTGTCGCCGAGAGATGATACGCAGCCGATTGGCCATGAGACCCAATGCGTCGCTGAGAACGAAGGAAGGTAGGGCTTGCCGTTCCCGCGGTTCTGACGAGCCGGCGATCGTCGTCTATGTATTATGGACAATGCACACAGACTGGAAATGCAGGTACAGGGACAGACTCAAAGGAAAAACTCCGAACGGCTCCGGTTAGCGACGGCTGCAGCAGCAGCAGCAGCAGCAGCAGCTGAAAAGCACTGATGGAAAAGTAGCAAAGGAGAAGTGAAAGCCTCTGGGAATGCAGCAGTGGTTTCGGCGTAGTCGGGCTCAGACCAAGTCGGGCCCGAAAGACCAAGCGGGCGGCTGATGGGTTGCTGTCCATATGCTTGAGTCACTTGTGTTCGAGGACCCCACGTTATCGAGAAGGGCTCATCGGGCAAAAGTGATTATCCTACAGAGTAAAGATTTTTCGGTCGGTTCCACTATACCCAGACACACGCACGCACATGCACATTGCCCTAGAGGATTTGCAGAATGCAAATACACTATGTACATCAGTGGGGCGGCAAGAGCGGGACCGCATACGACGTTCTTGGCTGCTTGCGCCAAGCAATTGCAGTATTTGAAGCAAAGCGAAAAATAGACATAGCCATTGAAGAAACCAAAAGTAACAAAGTTTGCTTATGCAAACTTGAAATAACACTGGGGGATGCAGCAAGCTAGACGCAGTGTCGAATGGAGCTAGGATACTGAACCATTGATATGTTACATCCGCTTTTGAGTATGTAGAGGTCACCTCCCGCCGAATGATCCCTGCACTGCGCGTTTGTTCTGATCTAGCCAAACACTTACTTGTTCATGATGTTCATCATTGCGGCATTCTTAGGTTTTAGCCAGCATGGGTTATGTGATGATTATAATTAAGGAACGACTAGTCCTTTATGAGAGATCTCAGTTGGCGAATGAAATAACGCAAAAATGTTTTTTGTGCGCCCTCATTCAGGCCAGCTGGAAGCGAAGTTGGAAAGGTCTTAATTAAGCAACGAGTTGAACAAGGGAAACTTCTTTAAATGCGACGACTACTCGAACACGGATAAATGCGAGGCCTTTGAAGGAGTTCTGTGTTAGTAGTTCGTGGCACCTTATGCGCAATACGATCTTAAGAAGTTTATGGCTCGGACTGATGATCTTTCTGCGGTCAGCTACTCTTTCCCTCAAGGATAAACGAGCGACCGTTCATAACGAAGATAACCTGTCCCTGCACAGACTCTACACGGGTGACATGGGAGCAGGTGTATATGAGTGCGGCTGTCTGAGACGACAGCGTGGTGATGGTCCATTATTGACAGTTGTACTGCTTTTAGAGTACAAACGGTTCCCACTGATATCGTAGTTAGTGGCGCGTTTGCCTACGAAACTCGAGAAACACGTGGTGGTGATCTAGGGTTCAACCCGAGCGTAAGTAAACTCTGTTTTGCGGTAAGAAGCAACTGTCTAATGGGATGCCTAAAGGCAGTACCGGACGTACAACTTGAAATGTTTAGTTTTCAGAACAAAAACGGTATCTTTTAAAAAATAAAACTTTGCCTTCTCGTCCCCCTTCATCCTTGTGCCTCTTGCCAACAATCTCACAGTCTCGTTACGAGTAGACTCTCTTACTTTTAATATAGGTTAAAACGCCTCATATATCTACGAGGCGGGAAGGACGTCATCAGGGTTGTTATGCAGCTAAGCAGACGAGGTTAAGCCAAAAAAAAACACGCCGCTGTTTGCCAATGAAATCTTATTTAGCATTATGAACGGGGAAAACAAATCGGTTTGCTAAATGGATTCAACGTCAGGCTGCCTAAATAACCCCTGAGGGTAGGCATTTCCACGACCACGTGCAACAGCCACGTCCAATTAGATAGTAAAACATTTTCGTTGCAAAGATAGCTTTTATATAAACGAACCAATGTGTAATGGTGTGTAACTTTGGATCTGAAGCGCGTTTCGTAGCCGTCATACGGAACGGCCTTATTCATGTTGCTCTAGATTATTTCCGACGCTAGGTTTACGTTGGAATCCCAAGCCTTGTTCAACTATACTTTGCTATCCGAGAACATACTTCTTCTTAATACTGCGGACCGATCAATTTTGTGTCTATTAGAAAAAATCTAGTAGTATTGTAAATAGAGTGAAGTGTGGACAAGCTGAAAATTACCACGGAGTAACACAGATCTCACCAATGTGCGGCATCGAGCAGAATACAGTTTGATCTCAAACCTGCAAATAAATGTAAAACTTTTGTACCGGTACCATCAGCATACAATATGATATCAGTGCCTTCTCTTTGACCGTACTGCAGATCCAGTCACTTGTATTTTTTGACGCTTTTTTTTAATTTTGATGGTTTTTAAAGGGGCTATTTCTGCAATTCGGTGAATTTTATAAGGCAAGTTTGTTAATCGTGTCCTTGTGCCGCGTAAAAAACTAGCCTATCAGTATCCTATTATTAACACATGAAATGCCCTGCTGTAAAAGAATTCGTACTACAAAGGGTAATCAAATCGCTAGAATAGTCTGTCTGCAAAAGCAAGCAACTTCGTGTCATTGGAAAAACGTTCGAACGTCTTCGATGCTCTGTATATTGGCTACCTCTAAAGGGAGAAAATTCAATACTCACGTAAGTAGCTGCCTTGTCCCCCGGGACAATAGGGACTGTAAAAGATCAGGGTGGCCTAAAAGCAGCCGCAGTAGACGGAAAGCTGAGCTTGGTGTCCTTGGGGTGCGAGCCAGGCAAATTCAGAAGCCTGATTTGAGCCAACCAAGCAAGGAAAGCACGCTTTCCAACAAAAAGGGATTCTACCTGATCGAAGAATATGAGTTCTAATATGTTCGCAAAATAGGAGACGTCGAAGTCTTATTAAATTCTGGTGAAGCTCTGTGCTTAATATATACCAATCGTGTATCTAATATACTCGACTCTACCTATGCATTGATTTTAGTGTAGCCTGAGCTGCTTGGGTTATATCATTGTTTACAAAAATAAACGGGAAATTGACTATTATAAGAAGCACGAGGTCACGTCACACTGGTCTGAATTCAAACTAATAACATTTGTATTCAATCCTTATTTAGATTACGCCCAAAATGTATGCGTCGGTAGTATTACACTGGTCCGAGATTTGGCCTTTGTTCGATAAAGGTTGCATGACACAATCCTCACAATTTGAATTTGACTACAATTTGATTCTATGAAACAAAATTAGAAAAGAATTGCCATATGAACGTTTAGAAATTGTTGTAACTATCGCGGCCGTCTACGGACGGTGTTGAAAAAACTAGCACAAATAGAGGTTAGATGTGCTTATAGTTTTTTGCAATACGCCTCAGCTACTCGAACAGACGCATTTACTGCTATTCTGTTGAGCCTAGCGGTACGATCAACGAGTGCTTTCGAGAAACAGGATCACAGTTACCAAAGTAGGCAAACTGGTGTATGGGGAGCGTGTTATATTTTCAGACGAAGCATAGTCAATTCAACTTCTATTGCAATTGTTGTTTGCGTTCACTTTATACAGACGCACAGCTATATGCATGCGTTAAATTAAAGTAATTTCACGTCGTAAACGAATGTTTTTCTTCGTACTTCTCAGGTGCTGGAACAGATCTTTTTCGCCAATTATACAGCGGTTATCAGAAATAAAGAAAGCCAGAGCTAGGGAATAATCTGTAACGCTAAGTAGCCAAACCGTCAATCAGCTTTTACGGCGTGTACGTCCACTCGAAACTAGCGGCGGCAATGTATCCAGTTATTACCACACTATCTACTAAGTTAGCGAATATCGCATATTGATGCTTGCGAATGGAAGCTTGAGTTCGTCTGAATTGTGACCATCTAGCACTGATATTGTCTTCTTTTGCTAGAATTGGTGCAGTAGATTTGTAAGGAACGTCAGTAGAAATTACATATTTTTACTTTGTACCTATTTAACAGCAGGGGTACACCTGCTTACTACCGCTAAATAAATTTTGTCCCAGATTCGGAACTGGTTATCGATAGGCGCCGAGCAAAGACCTAAAGTAAACCTAGTATTGATGTAAACTGAATCTTTATTTATTCCGAATGATCGTTAGGCATTAAATTTGATAACCCTTATATCCAACGTTCAACAAAGGCATATCCATCACTTTTAAGCAGCGTGCTGCCGCAGACCAACGTAATGGATCGTGGGTAATAGCAAGCTGTTAGGACGAACGAGTTTTAAGTCAAATTAGGTTGTGTGAGACCGGTTTGCCTGTTTTTCTGAAACCGTTCTGTTCAGCGCTCTTGTTTGTTACTCACCGTGTGATAAGCCACAGAAGCCGATAGCCTCTTCATCTCTCAAGGAATTGTTCCTCGCAGCATCAAAAAAGATTGCCTCCCTTGTCCGATACGACACGTTTCTTTGTTTGCCGCTGTATGGCGGGCTTCAATCCCGGCAAGACTATTCTATTCAAAGATCAGCACTCGTTTATAATTTTTCTAATTGTTACTTAATTTTTTCGAAATCGACAAGTATAATGGGTTAATGCTAGAGCTTTTAAGGCACAAGGTGAAATCTTCCCGAATGTAAAACAGTGCAGATCATTGTACGATAATATATGAGAGCCCATCGCCTGGCGAAGTTCAGAAGGAACGGAAATTCATTATAAATCAGAAATATTGGATTTACCCACATTATTATTGCTATTATTATCTGTTCCAAAAGGGTATCATCAAGCCCCGCTCTATGTTAGGCCGTTTACCTCGCATTTGTAGAGCTGCATATATTAACCTTATAGCTAGACGGTATTTCAAGCTCAATGGATCATATCGATCAGGGGAACTATAATATTTTAAGCTATGTACTAAAAGCCGAGAAGCGCCTGGTACGCGAAGTTCCGTCCTATCCTCGTCGAGCGCTGCTTGGAGCACATGCTTAATTATTCGCACAGAAGTGCACAGTTGTTAGCATCGAACAAAAGCTGGTATTGTCTCAACTACCAGTGTTCAGTTACGTTAGTTGTCTTCGTTTCTACACTAAAACTGAGATTTTCGCCATCAGATGGAGCCACAAAAAGGAACGAGCAGAAAATCTTCACTAAAACACATATATGCGTGGATGGTGCGCTAGGCCAGCGCATCTGTTATGCACTAATAGCAACCAAATGGCTGCTAGCTCATCGGATTAACGAAAGGGCGACGTGATGCAGTCAGTTATGTCTTAGGTCGCCCTTCGAAATGGATCGGCTTTTCGGCCACACCTAATCCAGCAGGCTGCAAAAAGGCTGCAGGGGCCACTCAGACAGGCAAAGCCTGAGTCTATAAAAAAAACTTTTCTTCGCCTAGGTTCCAATGCTTTCAGGCCTATCATTTATTGTATCAAATGTGTTTTTGCAACTTATTCGAGCCCAGCTTCAAAATGGTATTGACATACTATATATACTTTACTTGCTTCATTATAATAAAATCTAGAAAAACCCTTGAAGCCCTTTGACACAGTTGTTAATGGATCACAAATCGTAACTCTGAGTGCGCCTTACGTGCCCGAGTCATGTTCGATGTACCGTACGGAATGTCACGAAATCTTGCTAATGACTATCAGTCTTCTAAAGACAAAGGTTATCGACTGCAATCACGAACGCCTGTTCAGCATCACTGGTGAGCAGTTATCCACCATTTCTGTCATGCCATTCTGCCATATTCGAATACAGCAAAGGCACTTCCTGCTGCTGCCAGTATTTCCAAAAAACAGAGTCATCTCCCTTCCGGCAGAAGAACTGATGCTTCTCGTGGCCTGCTGCTTCTTGACCATGCAACGACGGCTACTTTAACGATGGATAGGGTTAAGTTTAAAGCTGACATATATTTAATCATATATTCACCTTTTCTAATCATGTTAAAAGCTCCATATCTAGAGATCAATAACACTATAATCCAAAATATCGAACAGTCAAAACCATTTACGAAGTGTGAATTATTTGTTGTAAGTTTGTAAAACTAATTTAAAAGATTGGTAAAAAAAAAAGCTATCTCAAAGTTAGTAGCAGAAAACTATAAGCGGTACGACATCTATCATAGTTTCTCCCGCATCTGGAGCACTGACACAGATTGCCAGACTCGTGGAAATCTGGTTTCTTGCAGAGTTTATGGTGGAACCCATATATGATAAGGCGAGTGACAACAGTCTGTTTAGTCTCTTTCTACTCGTCGTACCTGAAACAGAGCAACTACTATCAACTTCCGTGAATTATTGCTTCCCCTCCCTAAAGGTAGTCGTGAAGGCTTCCGTTGCTGGAAGCTTAAGGCGACAACATACGTCCTCTGATACAAGTTGTCACTATATGTAAACTTACTGTTTCTTTGAGAACGGAAGCTTTTATGCGATTTAATTGTTCGAAATTCTCAAGTGACGTATGTATGTTCCTCCATGTTGTAGTCGCAGCAACCTTGAGATCGAACAAGCTGAGGGTGGTTACGAGAGGCAGGCGATGAAGCGATTTACTTCTTCACGCAGCCAACACTTTAATCCCGCATATTTCGGTGAGGCGCTTAGTATGACTTCTGCCGTTTGCAGAAAGAAGAGAAATTTCGAGTACGTAAATCGCTTTACATAAGATTTGACGAAATACAAGGTGTTAGTAATCGTTGTCCTGGCCTTGCTCTCATTGTTTCCGTCTCGGTCAGGTTTGCGGTTAGTCTCCAATCCGAGACTGACGCTTGAAACCGGGCTTAAGTATATTGCCACAGTTGTTTTTGCGCAAAATGACTTAGACCGAGTCATTCGACTCTCCTGTTTGATCAAGAAGGCCCTTTAACGAAATGGCGAACAAGAGTGGCCTTAGGCTTTCCCTCTGAGCCAGGCCAGTTCTTAGTTTGAAAGGTGAGAATTTGACTACTGCGTTGTCGATGGTTACTCTGTTTCCTTGTAGAATCGCGGAGAGAAGGTTCAGTTTATTCCGGACGCTGAGTCGAAAATGACCTTGTAGTCGACGAGCACCTCGTACAACGGGCTGTGCTGCATAGCTAGTGCTCTTTTAACATCGACAATTAGGATCTTCCGCGCCGTTTACGTGGAGCGTTCTCTCCGGAACTCGTGTCATATACGCTTCCTAAGTAGCTGTACAGTCTCTTAGGCAGCAATCTGGTAATAAACGCTTTTCTTCGCTATTTCCTGCCATGATGAGTGAGTGAATTGCTTTCCCCTTTGGGGGTCACTATACTCACCTTCCCACTGGGCCAGGAATGTACCAGCATGTAAACATTCATTAAACAGTGCCGTCCAGCATAGCACCAGAAAAACAGCGCGTTTGAGATTCTCGTTGCAAACCCTAATCAGAGCGGCGGCTTTCTTGTTGCGTAATTTGCTAAGACCTTCCGTTAATTCCCGCATTGTGAGATCTCGTTGAAGGATATTGCATTGTATTGAGATGCCTTTTTTTTACGCTGCGATGAGAAAAAGCACCGCGCGTGGTATCGTATCCCTGGACGCAAACATCTCTGGGTAGTGATTTATTAAGGCCGAGGCAAGCCGCCGAGCTGCCGCGGTGCATTAGCTGCTTTTACAACTGACGGTATGGATGGACGATCAAATGGGTCTCCAGTCGTTTAAGGTATTCTTACCTTTACGACGCATAGGCTTTTCGAGGAATCGTTTTAAAACAAAGGCTCAAGGATAGAAGTCGCGCTGCGCTTCGGCTGTAAGCTTGAGGACCATCTGGCAAGGCTGCAAGGATAGTTAAAGTACGACCTATACCTACGAGGTGGACAGAGAGGCAGTATTGCAGAGCAGAAAATTTTAATCAGATGCTATGCTTAAGTTTCGACGTTCACCACGTAAGGTACAAAAAGAATTTTTACGAATTTGTCTACATCTAGGCGCTGTGACGGAGCTTGGCGTTTAACAGTACGCGCAGGTGCAACTGGGACGGTGGTGTCGATTGTCATCGGCATGTGAGCACGAATGCTTGCGTCCTTTCACAGAGAATGATCAAGGTGGGATCGACCAGCTAGCAACCAAGGTCCACGAGTGTAACTTGAAAAGCTCTCGTGCGGCTCGAGTTCGATCCGTCGAGGCGGGCGCTCAAATCGCTGGCAATTACCAAAAAAGAGACAAAATACAATGTCTCAAGTCCTGTCACGATTTCCTCCACCAGTATGTACGTTCATTCCAAATCGGGCGGCTACACAACATAGGCTGCTATAAGCCCTAGTGGCCAACTATAAAAGAACAATGGCGCTTTTTTTCCTAGGCACGGCGTGAGGTCCCTTATCTTATGACTGTAGGAAACAAAGATTCCCCTTCCAGAGCGGCCTAATCCGTTGCTCTTCAATGCAGGACAGTGCACAGAAACGTGATAAATTAAAGGACTATAGTTCCTATGTGTAAGCTGGCTAGAAAGAAAAGCATGAAACATGTGAACTTAGTTAGGAAATGCTTATCAACGAATGACCACGTAAAAAAACATTATGATGTTTTGAATGTACGATGCCTTATATGATATTATTAAGAAAGTATAACGTCTGAGAGATATGGCGTACGAACGTAATATATATGTACGTTGGATGCACTAATACGGACTTATGCTTATATTCCGGGGCCTCGGACTGTTGGGGACCCAGGTCTTATTAGCAGCTCTCCCTTAGATTCGTGCTTATAAATTACATAGGTTGTTACAGCTGTCAATCTCGTGTGTAACACAATTTTTCGCTGCTTCAGCTTCGAGGATGTTGAGCTCCGCGCGTGACACTGCGGTAAGCCCTGGCGATATTTAATATGGCGTACCTATGTAAAAAAAAACAAATGGACGCGTTACGCAGGATTCAACGAGAATTCGTTCATTAGCTAAGTGCCGAATGTGGCTAAACCTCATAATGTTTTACCAATTAGAATAACTAAATATAATCGATCAATTTTTAGTCCTCTAAAATTAGTTGCCGTACTAAATTAGGTGTAATTGAGATCGCACGTGCAGAGCAAGCCCGTAACGTGTTATGTTTGTGCGGAGGTTCGTGCGTTGGGAAAGCTAATAACGCACCACTCATAATACGTGTATTACGGCTACTCACAATAGAGATCGTTATTTTACTCTTACTCTTTTTATCACTATGTAAAAAGGAGTGTATTAAACTGTATAAACGTAAACATGGAAAGGGTGATGACTGACAGTAAAAAGTTCGATAATGAAAAGTATCATTGTTGAAATGTATTCCGCAATATTGTCATAAACTCATAGGTAAGATATAAGTAAAGCACATATATTCAGCAACAGAAGTTAGTTCTGAGGCACACTAACGGTTAGATCGTTGTCACTCAACCTTATCAATTGATAATAGACGTGTATAATAAACAAAGTGTCGTAACAAGCTAGCTTATGCTAGGAAGTATGCTACGTATTGTTATATACTTGTACACTTAGTAGACGCAGAGGATCCGTATGTATTTTTTGTAGATTGGTCTTCAAAGAAAGCTTAATATAAGTAGCATAGTGTTGCGTTAGACTAATTGAAACGTATGTGTCTGCTTGTACATATCCCCATGTTCTGAAATATGAATAATGTGGTATACTACATAGCACAGTTGCTCGTATTTTTCTTTTAATTTTATCTTTTTTGTAAGAACAAGTTCTTAAAATCGCCTTTTTGACTAAGCATCAAGGAAAGGATCTGCCTCATTAGGAGTGGTAGTCGGGGTAAACTGAGTTTTCTCTTATTTAATGGCATCGCAATCGTGCAAGTAGTTACTAACCTGATGTGTATTTCGTCTGTGTATAACATTTCGTTCCTTCGCTGACGTTGAAGTGTGACCGAGCGTGGCAAGGGAGTTATCTACTAGCTTAAAGTTAAGTCAAAGTAATTTTAAGCGTCAGAAGTGCAATATTGCCTATAGATCTATTACAGGTATGTTTGTTCAACAACCGTCTAGATATAGAGCAATGTCCGAAGAACTTACCAATTTTTCCATTGTTTACTACACGATAATTTAGGTCTAAATATTCGGAAGATTTTAGAAAGGGAGTGTTTAGAAGGACCACGTTTTGGCCTGATTCTGTTCAATTTTCCGACACACACAGAACTGAAATGTAGTACAATGAACTGGAAATGGAACCGACTTCAGGAGTCGTCAATCCCCTCAATAAATCACAAAGTTCTCTCAACAAAAACAGAGCGCTACCTTTAATCAGAGCTGTGCGCTTCTTATTCAGAACATCACAACTGACGTTGGCTGGGTGTCAGTTCTTCGTTTTTTGGAACTCTTCGTCAGCTGGATGGGTCATTGTGACAGTCATGTGCTGTAAAAGGCCTACTCGTTCCATAACATGAGACAACATTGTAGGATTACGCTAAAAGTTTCAAGGCCATTTTTTCTTATCCCAACAAAAGATTTTAATAACAAAAGATATATGGAGCTTGTTAGCTAAATGATGAATGCTTTAGGAAGTTTTCTCAGACGGATATGTTGAGGGGAAGTCAAGAGTAAACACAGTCGATGGGCACTTTTTATCGGCTGTAAACTGAATTTATCTGGCTCGAAGTAGAACTTGAAACAGAACAAAGTGCGATACCACTTCTACTAAACCGTATGTATCCCTCCGAAGTATTTTATTCTGTGTAAAATATACCAAATAGCGTAGTCTTTATTTTGAAAGTCGGAACCTATGTGTCAGTTGGCTGCATGTTCTTGACCCTTGTTCTCTTTATAAGCACCGCATCGAGTAGTTCATCTGGAATACCTCATCCGTACTAGCTGATTCGCTCAATGTATATAAAAATTTATTTTGAGGTACACTAGCTCACCAAAATCAACCGTTCAGAATTCAGGGGGACAGCTGACGTCGGGCAGGAAGGATGCATCGTAAGGGATCGAGTAAAATGTCCTGAAAAAGACGACTTAGCCTAGTAACGTCGTTTTTATTGCTTGAACGAAACTTCTCTATAGAACTGATTATATGTATGAAAGGATAAACAATATTAACATTTGTTTAGTACAGAATATTTCGTCGAATTAAAGTATTCACTTTAATTTTGCAACAGAAAACTTAACCGTGGTTGATTCTAACTTGGACGCTCTTGTGGAATTTCCAGTAGTTTAGGACTGGACGAAATATACTGCTAGTTCACAAATGCTATAATTTTCCTTAAAGACGAGTGATTCTTGCTGAATCTGTGAGAAAAACATTTCAATCGAGTCATGTATTGAAAAAAAGCTGATACCATGTCTGATTGGCTCTGTAGTGTATCATTGTGCTAAATTAAGTCTAAATTCAACTTAGACAGATCTATCAAAGACCCGTGTACTGAATTACTTCAGCCGTAACAAACATTATGTTATACGTTTGATTTGTTAATTAGCATATTATATCATAGTTGCATGGACAACGAGAGAACCTCCTTCAAATGCTCTAGGGCTATTGAAGAACCCGAGCTTCGTCTGCCAGGCTGGTGTGCTTCCCTGGTCGACTTTTGGTCGTCAATGTCAGATGTCTCTTCGTATTTTTTTTTACGAATAGTGCTAAACATCAATATAGAGCCATGATAAAGGTGGGGTACGTGTCGACGTATAAAATCAGCCAGGAAACGCACTAAGCTTGTAACTACAGTATGATGCTGTTCAGCAATCTGCATGGCAAAATGCATTTGGTATTTTGCTTTAGTAAAACAAAACAATCTAAATACATATTCCACGCATCATTGATCCTCTTTGTTTCCTGACTTTGTTTGACGAATCGAACAAAAATAGATACGGTAGTGATTTTGAAAGTTATTGACACATCTATTATGTTTATCCTGTAGGATAAGTAATTAACACATACTATAAACAACCGGTTAGCTAGCGAGTCAAAAAACGTTACACGAAGACAAAGTGCCTACTAGCTCTTGCTACATATTTGAGTAAAACCAATGAACAGTCGCCTTGAGTGATGACACGCTGGCTAAGAGATATAATTCATTTCTGCAATCCTCAGAGGCTCCATATACACGTACGCATACGGTGAATTCCTACATCTGTTTTAGAGCCATGCACGCAGATGACTCGATTTTGCTAAATATAACTAATATTTCATTCAGGTAGCGTTTCATCTTAAACGCAATTTTCCCCTAGATCCTGATATGATCCCCGTACTAATTGACCACAGCTGATTTTTATTATAGCCAAACTAATAGATAACCTATTACAAGCCTAACATACTACCGACTAATTTCAAGAGCAATGCTTGTTCATCCTATCCTAATACGACCGGTCGTACTAAGTGTTTTGAAAGCGCAATAGAAAATATAAACAACAGTTCAATCACTAACTTAAACACGGATTGTAACTTATTGTGTTTTTAAGAGGTAGAAACGTTCGCTACATCTCTTTCGTCTGTATACTTCTCTAATTAAGACGAATTTTGGATGCGCGTCAGTTTAGGGTGACAGGATCTACCGTTCGTAACTCATAGAGCAAGCTTATATGAAAACACATTTGCTGATAAAAGTTTTAAAATTATTTCATTTATTTGTATTATTATTTGTCGAACGTTTCGATCGAACGAACCATCAAGTTTTATCGATTTGCTTCCTCACTGAAAACTCTCCTCTAAGAATTTTTTAGGGGTCAAATATGGTTATTTTGTCTGAGCCCAACGTTATTTAACAATACGTTGCTCATCATAAGGCAACTTGAAATAAACTCAACTTAATAAAGAAAACAACAGTTAACTTTTTTTTTTCGTATTTTCGGTGTATAACGGTCTCTTATAGTTATTCATGGCCGTTTATTGCATCGGCCATTATTGAATAGACATTTAGACCAGACTTTAAGCTGACAAAGAGACCTTTTTTTGTTGTACTCTCTGCTCACTTTTTTTTTTCTGTTAAATTCCATGAGGAGAAAGAAATCAACCGTTCGTTAATTTAGCCATTGATTCGTTGATATTTGGCCGCCTCTTGCCCATCCTTGTCTTCCGGTATTTTACACGATATAACGGCGTAACTGTAAAAAGTCTGTACGGGTTGACCTAATTATCCGAGTTACATTCTTCTTGAGAGAGATGCTTTCTTTGGCTGTTTGCTGTAGATTAAATAATTTAGCGACTTAAATAACCCTTATACTAGAAGCCCATTATCGGGTGAATTTGTCGAAAAAGAAAAAAACTGTCGTATTGTACAGTACAGTTGAAGCTGGTCAAATCAGTCGTGCGCCTAGTTAGGGTTCCTAATTAGACCTAAGTCCTAGTTAACGTAAGCCTATTATGTGACATGTACGGGGCCTGTGAAGGTCATACAGAGGAGCATAAAACCATCTCTTGTTATGGATAAATTATCAGTCGTGATCGCTCACATTACAGATTAATACAGAAAGCACGATTCTGTATTTCACTAAATATAGTGGTAATTGAAGCAACATGAAGAGAAGTTACGCATAGGCAACTATACATTGCAGACATAATCGACTGACCGGGGCAAAGTTATTAGAATAAATTTTACCTTGCACTTCGACAACAAAATATGAAGCCAGCAAATACGATTGCTACTCCTGTATGTGCGAAGGTGACGAGGCCACTCCGGGCTACGAAAGGGGGACGGGGTGGAGGGTGCTAGCATTTTGCGGTTTTTGTAGTTTTGCCGAAAAGCCTTCAGAGCCGAAATCAATTAAGATTTTTAAATTTGAGCGTAAAACTATTAATTTTTTTCATAAATGAACGAAACATAATATAAACGGAGGTATTGTGCACGCTGAGGAAAACCTTTAAGCACTCAGCAACGATGATGACATTCAATAGACAGCTTATAAATTTGGAATTTTCTGTACGACATGTTAATTTAACGTTCAGCCTCATCCGATTCTCACAATGTTGTCGAAAATTTCGTCTATGTTTTTAAACGAAGCTTATTTTTGTCAACGATAATCCAGGAAGAGTCATCTATATATTCCTAGTATTTCTGCTATAAATCCTGTTGAGAGGTTCTTGAATAGAAGACTATACAGGAGTTCAACCTTGTTAAGATTCAAGGACAACAAAATCTAAATAAATTAAAGAAAAAAAAAATGTATATGCAAACAACATTTTGACAGGCGACATTGAGTTAAGAAAAATATTTCTTCAATGAAGAGGAAGCTGGCGTACCAGACTTCAGACGAAACTTGCTAGGGGGGACGAAGGAAACGATTCTTAAGCGTACTAGAAATAAGCTATACGACGTGCTGATAGACGGATTCAATTGACGAGGACATGTTAGCTAGTTAGGCAAGTTTAACTTGCTATTACTAAATAAAACTAGAAACCCGCATCACCGAAATAGGTCAACGGATCAGCCGGCTGTAATTGGCGGTTTTGGACTCACGCTAAGAACGCATGCGGGCTTAGCAAAAGACGATCGTTAGAACTACAGATACACCGCGTTAAGGGAAATATATTTGCAAGATTGCCGTCTTTAAAGAAGAAAAGTATCACGAACATTTGTTTAAGTCCGCTTTTATCGGGACTAATTTATTAGTGGTAATTATTCCCCTAACTGATACAGGCAACAAGATTTCTGAGATAACTTTTTCCTATTCACACAAGTTGTGTAGTATTTATTTCTCGTCCGTGCTATCTAGGCAGCAAACGCGACCTCAATATATATACAGCGAACTACGCGATCTGTAGAAGCACAGCTGGCGTAACGAATACCCGTACACTCAAAAAAAAACCAAAAATATCTAAACGAAGCAGAGAGAAATTGGATCTCTAGCAGTTGGCTAAGATAGCAACAGCCCACTCTATTGGTGGTAATAATAGAGCATGCGTGAACAATAAACATTAGTGTGCCTGACGAACTTCTACGTAAACGAAGGCTCGTGGAAGAACTTTATTTAGGCTCCCCACAGCGGAGCACTCCTAGATTACAATCGTCATGCTTCTCGAAAACCTTTTTAGCTATGCACACTCAAGTAGCCGGAAGTTTTTTCGGGAAGTTATCGAGGTAAGACACTTTCACAGACAGTTGGTAACGCCATGGTGTGCACGTGTTCCCATAATGGACTTTAATGACCGTTTCCGTTCGTTGTGAGGACCTTGGGCTGCTCAAAATGCGCCGCTCGGTAGCGCTCTTGTAAACGTTAGCAGAGTCGTCTGCTAGCTGCAGACCTGTCCGTTTTTTATCAGGCACATCCGTTCAGGCTTCCGAGAAATTCATTAAAGGGAAGTTCCACTGAGTTTCGCAGCAATAAATCGCTACAATGAGAAGACGGTTATTAATCGAGTAGGTGTTCATTATTATCGCAAAGGAAACTTAGGCTCGCCTTCATTCTGTACGGCGAGCGAATCAACAAATTACTCGAGATAATTATTAGAATGCGTTCCGCATGGCTACATCGACAGTATTATCTGAAAGCGCAAATACATATCGGGGTACGTGAAGTAAAAGCTAGGAGATGGCGCATCGATCGTCTGAACTAGCCACCGTCCCTCGGGGCAGATGCAAACGAGAAAAACAACTAATAACAACTGATTGAAAGCGTATCTTTGGTTTCAATCCTACGGGAGGGAAATTTAAAATATTTCTAATATCTTTGTATAATTTGAAACCAACATAGTAATGCCGCGTGCGATACTGTTAATAACAGTATGTTAACATCATACATTAGTACTCTTATTATATTCCAAATATCAATTGACTGCCCTAAACGTCTTCTGCATAACAATGTTCTGGGCGTCAGCGTGGTGATTAAGAATTTTGGCATCATATCATGTTTTAAACCCGGAACGTTCTTGGTCATGTAGCAAGGAAAAAACGTACAGCAAGTATCTAACAACGTAGAGTTGCTTAAAATCGCTTAAACGCGTTATTGAAAACTTACCTGTAGCCTTCCGTCATTCAGGCAGATCGGGTGCAAAACAAGATGCGGCCTCAAATGCCATGCAATCCCAATACAGAGAGCCACGTCACTCGGCTCGGATTCTAAGTACGTATACGTTCTCGTAGTGTATAAATGCGTGAACTTTATCGAAGCAGCATGGCTAAAGGAATCTCAATCAGCAACAATCAATGTACCACTAGTATATATCAGCTTAAAGACAATTGTGGCACCCACTTAGAATGGCCCACGACTAAGACGGTTAATTAAGAAAAAAAAGAAGCGATCACAAATTTTCCGTAAACGACTAAGTTATTCAGCTCGAGCTATTCTACAGCTTTCTATTGCAATATCGAACTGTCGTTCGTGCGAAGAACTATATGAGTACCTACTAGTTGCTGTGGTTAAAGTTTTGCTCGCTCTTCAACGTGCTTTACAAGGACGAAGCTTTTGTAAAAGAGAAAAAAGCCAGCTCTTGTTTGGAGAGAGATGACGGAAGGACAAGGCTAAGTATCAATTGATGATTGACCTAAGTGAATGCTGAATCAGTGACGGAGAACGTTAAAATGACGCTACGTATCTAGACAGTGCAAACGGTTCTTTGGTTTATAATAGAAGAACGAAGAAAGAAAAAATAGGATTTAAACAACAAAACCAGAAATCACATACTCACTTGTAACCATTCATTTTTATAGGTCGGGCGATTTTAGGACAGCTTCAGCCTTATTTTGCCATGCTGCTGTAGTATTTTATATTTACCATAACAGAATTTAATTCGAGCGGACTAGACGAGTGTTGCATACAGCATTTTAAAATGTGATTTCATCGCAAAGTCGTGATGCCACTGATGAAAAGTCTGAGAAGTCTACGCATTTGTTCCCTGCGCAGACGTAGCCTGATCTAACAAATAATAAATTACTGCAACATCTACGGCTAGATAAGCGCAACCAAGAGACGTACAACTACATATGTTTTAGAAGGTAATATATACCGTATGACATAGTAACATTGAGAGCGATCTTTCCTGTGTGAGTCTAATCCACCTGGCGCCTTTCGTCCTTCAAATCTCCCTAGACAATATCTTGATTAGCAGTTGTCTAAGTCGTCTCAGCAACTCAGTCGTCTAACAATGCAGGCGCTTCATCAATTTAATCGTGATGATAAATGGGTCCGTTGAGATATCCGTTCTGATCAACTAACGGATCGTTGTTTTCGTCCTTAATGGCTCCGTTCATGAATTTTTGGTAATTTTTAGATGAAACCGTCAAGTTGACACGCTTGTAAGTGTGAAGCATAGTTCAGTGAAAGTTACTACGCGTTGTGTTTTGGAAGACAAGATCAATATTACACTGTTCAAAATTCATTTATGGCAAGACAGGGCCTATTTAGTAGATTACGCTTGCTCGTCGGTCGGCCCGGCTTGCGATCAAAATGAACATTAGAATACTGATGTTATCCCTAATAGCAGAGAATGTGGATGTATCGTTATAGGGCGTCGTTGCACTCAATGGTATCAAGTGAGAGGTTAACAAGATGCAATTATATTTACGTATATATAGATACTTTAATATCTTAACTGGTACTTAAGGTCTAAAACCATGAAATTGCGTATATAACTAGCGACGCTTTGCCTACACGAAGTGTCTATTTCTGTGATGTTTTTAAAATAAATGTATCGACATGATTTTTTTGGCCCTACAAACTACTGATATTCATGTGAAAAAAAAAAACCATTTAACTTTATTAATTCGTTAACTTAGTTAGCCTCGATTAGTAGGATTAATCCGTTCCTGGAACTTAGACTTTGTCATCTCTAACGACGTGAAGCATTTCCGAAATCGAACTAAAATTGACAATACCTCCTTAATTTTTGCTCGCTGAGCTGCAATAACTCTGAGTATTGAAAAAAACATTTTCGTTGTACTCGGCTCAATTAGCAATCCCATCAAGTTTTCCTATGAATACCTTATGGTTCTCGTTCTTGTTCTGCTGTACTTTGTAGCATTCATGTATACGTAGTGCCGATACGAATTCAACTACCTTTTACAAACCTCCTGCTAATAATTATATTGATAACAAATCCTATTTCGCCTTTAACTATGACTACTTAGCAAATAATTAAGCGAAATATTTCTTTGGCTGGCAAGACTCGTGTGATAATATTTTTTTTAGAAAAAAAAATAGCTCAAAAAATTGACCTAAATTTCATTCTACTAGAGCGATTTCTATGAACCGGGGGCTGATTGCCGATGCACTCGGTGTAACGCATATTGCAATCAGGTTTATGTTGGCCGTTGTCCTGCTGTGACCTCGGCAACTAAACTTTCTCTCTAGCATTTGTCCGTTCATATTCATAATTTCGTATTAGATTCAACTTGTATACGTATCTATGAGAATTGTAAATAAATTATTTCAGCTACTACAGATGCCTTGTTTCGCTAAACTTGAAAGTAACTTTCGGAGCGTCTGCATAAACGTGTAAAAGAATATTTGTACAAAAATCCCAACAAATGCAGTAAACGTTTTAACTAGCAGGTAGCCACGGTGTGAGTTCAATTTCCAACTGACTGAGCGATGGAAATTCTCCGTCTATAACTATTAGTGTATAGTGTAACTCAAACGAGAAGTTACCGTGGCACGAAGTCGACCAACAGGATGACAGCTGTAATTGGCCCCGTGAGTTCTAAATCAGGCAGCATATGGCCCTCACTAGATATGGTTACGGAAAAATCATCCCTAAGATGCCATAACAAGGCACACATATGCATATAGTCGAATTTAGAAGACAACGCACAGACTGTCGTCAGACGAATGGCGTTTACAGGTTGTTGGTAATTTTCTTTCAGAGTCCGCTTGTTCTCAAGGGCTTAATACTATTTCACCTGGTTATTAGATTTGGAAATGTCTCATGCGGAGCTGTGAAAACATTACTATAATGCAAAGGCTAAGTTATACATGTGGTCCCTTGCCAACATTGCTGTACAAAATGTACACTTTGTGTGCATTACATTAAATTTAATGTGCATAACACCTAGCCTAACCTCATGGTGAGGTTAGGTTTGTTGAGACTTCTGCTACCTTGTAAAATTGGACGATTGGCTACAGGCCGTAAATTGCATTTAAGTATCGTCTCGTTTACTAGGCAACTAATTGATTACTCTACCATTAAAATAGTCTGGTAAGGTCGATTTGTGCTATACGATTCAGTCTACTGTATCCCATATTTACGGTGGGCATTTTTAAATTGTGCTTTCTGAGTTATAGGTAGATAACCTAGTTCCTATCTACTGAGCTATCAGTTCACCGGGGTGTCGTTGATACGATTATCGATTTTTCTTTTTGGTCTCTGCTTCTTGGGGGACCCCGATCGGCGCAGACGTGCGTGAAATCCCAGGATGCCGGATTCTAGCCTGATGGTCGGCCCTCCTGACCCGTCTATAATCGAATTTTGTTTCGCAACGTTGTATCCGGTGAACTCACGCACTAAACATTACAGGTATCAAATTGTGCAAATAAGGTCGCTAAATTTTCCGCTTCCAACAACCGCATTGCAGAGGACGTACATTTAGTATAATGTTGTCCGTTCTGTGTTGCTACAGGTGACCATGTTAAACTATTTTCAACTAGGCGGTGTTGCCAAGTGATTCTGTAACCTAAGAGGATTACGTGGTATATTGGGGTAGTTATATTTTGGTCATAGTAATTGCTGACCTTTTTTTTTCAGCTATATCGTATCTTGGCCATGCCGAAAATGAACAGCGAGTCACTGTTATCGCTCAAGTATTTCAATATGTATATATTGTTCAATGCGATACATTTGATTATATGCACTAGCACTTGTGTATTTTAGTCATAATTTATACGGCCGTTTTTTCCTACCGATATAGTTATCTAAGTTAAACTTAGATGAGCGAATTGAGTGAGTTCATTACAACTTAACACGAAATATTTTGCGAGCTCTGACGCTGACCTTCTTTAGCTACGTTGCGACTCATTTCAGAAATATAGGTCTGAAGTTGGGTTACCGCATCCCACTGCAATAACTGTTAACCCGTCCAGCAACAAATTAGACTTTTTTCGTGACAAACCGCTGTCTATCGACGCCTTTTCTTGAACCAGCCTCAATTAGAGATCTCAAGACGTACGTCAATTTGGTGTGAGACATCGACATTTCGGTCTCTCCAGTCTCCATTCTTCCACACCAACTAATATAAGCTGTTTTAAACTTAAACTAAAATCATGGTATCGTAGAAAAAGAAAGACATATCTTTTGTAGAACGCTATAATAACCGTGATACAATGTTTTAAAGATATTGGAGCCCACTCATCTAAGGATGTTATTAGCTTTATGATTTTTTCGACTACCTATTTATTACGTGATCTGCTTTAGGTCAAATTGTTAGATCCGTGCGAGAAACCTAAAAACAACTTATTATACCAGCTACACAGCGCACGATATACGGTACTTATTCAGAATATTCATGTGTAGCAGGGACTCAGTTCTACGTTTCTTCTGTTGGTTTTGATTGTCACATTGGCAAAGCAAGCAGGAAACGACTATCACACGGAGGTGGCTCACCCCTAGATGAAACTAGCTCTAAGTTTTTTCTGAATAGCCATCATTGTTCATTTTGTCTCCAAAAAACAAGCAAGCGACCACCTGTTACCATTGATGGAACAGTAGGGATCTTGCGACGAGTAAAGGTACGATGCGATGTTTGTGAGGTTTAGGAGGTGGAAGGTTGCTGCGTGCGTACACGGTTTAGCAATCACGATAGAGGGACACAACGGATGATTTCCACGCTCTCCAATAAGAAGGTGAAGGGTTGCAGACTGAAGGACAGCCGAATGAACGGATAGATGCCGTAGCACCAGCTGCTCTGCTGTAGCCGGAAAGGAGCGGTACGAGCAGCAGTATCAGAGCCAGGCGTATGTGTTGTATAAGAGATGAAGTATGCAAATCGAGAACAGGGCGTTGCCTTTACCCCCACTCGACCCCGAACCCTGCCTGCTGATGCGCCTGCTACTGTTACCGTTGGTGCAGCGGATTTCTCTGTTGTGCTGTTGCTACAGCTGCCATAGAATATCTCTTTACACTTGTACGATCACGGCCATCACCACGTATGCAAGGGTAACGGATACATACGCATGGCCTGCGACCAACGAAAAGGAGCAAGCACTTCGACGAACTCGATTGGCAT
The DNA here is from genome assembly GCF_002443255.2 of Varroa destructor. Classification (NCBI taxonomy): domain Eukaryota; kingdom Metazoa; phylum Arthropoda; class Arachnida; order Mesostigmata; family Varroidae; genus Varroa; species Varroa destructor. Next base: position 12,520,692 of record NW_019211456.1, read on the forward strand.
GCGACAAATACGATGGAGGTGACGCCGAAGCGGCCGAGACAACAAACAGAATTCTGCTAGAAGGACAGACCGACATTCGCAAAAATGCTTGGTGACTGGGAATAATGCTTGAACTTAAGCGGGCTGTAAGTTCACAATGAAAACACACCCTGTCAAGGGCTGCTTGAGCAAGTAGCCTGACTGGATTCAAGAATGTGATTCCGTCAGCTTGAGGATGCTTGTAAATTAAGCCTAAGATTTTGGCAAACTTATCTGAATTTTGTCGTTGTATACATCACTGGTGCAAAACCAGGGCCTAGCTATTGAATCCATGTGAGATCAGACGTTTCATACCTATGATGTAAGTCTTGCAAATCGAAAACGTTATTACTGGTCACTAAGCCATAGCGAACGAGAGGTACTCACATAAAAGAACGAGTGTTGATGGAAATAATTCCTTTTGCATCCTTGTAGTGTGTATACAATATCATAGGGACGTCCTTTGGATTAATGGAGACGTTTTATATATAATAATAATTATATATAAAACGTCCCCATTAATGTGTATATATATATATATATACACATATATATATATATATTATAATAACAAGTAAAGGCTTATTGTTCGGTATGCGTTTTTCGATGAATAACAATAGTTCGGTGATCAGAAAGATCGCGGTACTGCTTATCAACGGATATAACATCGTTCGTCTGTCGTCCGAAACAGCCTTGTCTGTGCTTATCATATATAGTAACACGATAAGTAATACCGAAATGTTCTAGTTTTCCATAGCTTTGATTTCCAGTCTACCTATTTTACCAGCTATTATATGCATAGCGCACTGCAACTTTAGATCGTGCATTTGTCCTGGTGACTATGTGGCATACGTATGTGTCAAGCCACAACGCAGAGTAGAATGTAAAGCAATCTTAGTAAGAGGTAGTTTTCGAGCAACAGATTACATCTGACGGTGCAGCGACCCTCAGCACCCGTCAGGCCACATCCGGTCACTATTTTTCGCATCCTCAGCACAAAGGCTAGAGGACTGGAGAGAAGGCATAGAGCACAGGACATCACCACCTCAACCATCCAACGAAATGATAAGAACCAAGAGAGAGGGCAGCATACCATTTTCGACTTAGAACCACCCTGTCGAGATATCAACTCGAGCCCAGTGGGTGAAGCGGCGCACATTTGCTCATCGTAGAACTTTGGCAGATGGTCAGAGTGCGTTACATCAGGTACTTCGTTGGCATGAGTTTAGATACTCCCGACAAATCAGGAGTTAGGCGACAGTTTTTGACATGTTCACCAGACCTCTCCGTATGGCAGCTTCTCACATAACCGAAAAGCCCCACAGAGTACAAGTCTCCCGAGTATTATACAAAGAGCAAAATGTCAAAAACAAACGTTATCGTTGACAAGTGAACCATAAGGGTACCACGTGGCCACTTGCCGAAGTTGGCTATGCCCTTTTCCCCCTTCTCTCTCTCTCTCTCTATATATATCATTATATATGCATGGTCGGACGTACATATCGAAAGCGAGAGGCCACGTGTGATGCTCTACCAGATGATCTATAGATGACAATGAAATAAATTTTCATGTAAGCTGTAGCGGAACTAATTAAATCTGTCGAACATGGGTAACTGCTATTGCGGTGAGCAAATAACACATGTGAGCATGCGTTTATACGACTAGCTTAACATCAAAAGGGTAAACTAACTTACGCTCTTATAGCCTCGAACAATACGCAAAGGAAAACCCGACACGTTATTTGATATTACGATGCCTCACTGTTATAATAACGAGATATAATCTGTTATAATAGAAGTCTAATGCTGAGTAAAACATCGGTCGAGGCAAATCATTACTTTCTTGATGTGGCTAGGGGCCGTCGAAGTTGAATTCAACCTACTTTCATAACTGAACAATTAATAAATTGAGGCAAAGATATCCGTATTATTATTTTGAAGGATTCATTGAGGGGAACGAAAGCGGTGTGTGATCTGGTATCAACTGCTGACAGATGACTGTGCGTCATATTAAATATCGCTCTTTAATATTTTGCGCTATAGCATTTGTGAAAAAAAAATTACGTTTGAATCGAGAGTGTACGTATTTGACAATGTTACTA
>NW_019211456.1:12522911-12567936 GCF_002443255.2 Varroa destructor
TATATATATATATATATATATATATATATATATATATATATATATATATATGGCAAGAAATTCAATGAATAAAGTTACATATTGAATGGCAAAGCTATATACCAGATAGTATCAATAGGAAGACCAAGGCAGTGTTATTGCCGTGCTTGTGTACTTGCTCTCCCCACTTTTTCTGTGGTAGGAAAATTTCAGCATTTTGCCAGCTGTTATGGCTAGTCTTATTATTGCGGTATGATGCCAGCCATCTGTTCTATACGTTGCATCTATATACAGAAGGGTAATTTAAACCCACACCTAAAAGTCTTCCACGGGCCGAAGCTATAAGACATACATCTCCGAGAGAAAGTTGCAAAAACGCAGAGCCCGTCTCACAACTCAAAAAGTCAGGAGCTCTCGAACACACTCCGAGTGGCGATGCTCCTATCAACGGAGAAATGTGTGGTTTTGCGCCACGCTTGACTCTAGCCGTGTTAGCCATCAGCAGTCCTGCTGGTCTGTAGACCTATTTTCGGCAAAAGACGCAACAATAACCAACTACCAGTATAACCTATATATTACGACCGCCTACGAATCCTACGAACATTTACGTCTGACAACAATAGACCGCTCCTAGGTTGCACAGACGTACATATAACGGCAATGTAAATCCTGGATGCTTTCGGCTTTAAAAATTACTCATTTATGTAAAAAAGGTAGAGGGTCTTAATTGCTTTGCAAGTATAGAAGACACCCCAAAGGTTAATGTCAAATGAACAACACTTGGCGTAGTGTCCAAGAATCTATAGGTCGTTGACTTGTCATTCTGATATAGTAAATTTGAAGCCGGGGGTCAAATGAAACTTATCGGTTCGTCTTAGAGTGATGACAATGCTATGTGAACTTGGTAATCAGGATAAATGCCATGAATCGCAGCTTAGTTGTGGCTAAACATATAGAAGTGTTGGTAGCAGTAACCTATTTGCTTGGAACGCTTAAAAACATGCGAGGTCGAAATTAACTCCGATACATTTCCCTTTATCCTGCATCCGTCAAGCAACGGTAGCGGGCGTAACGCTTGAAATAAAAAAAAAATATTCGTCTATAAGTAACGACAGTAATTGTCTATTAGGTTATAGCTCATATCAATCCGTCTTCTTATAGTGTTAGTTTCCTGCAACGCCATCGATTGGACGACAATTTGAATAGAACGAAAAAGCAATTCGTACGAATTTGCTGCGTTTTTCTAGGCGAGTTCCGATCGGAGGGAAAAAGCGCAAAGGTTTGTCATTGTAAAAACAGCATACGAATCGAATGGGAAATTGGTCCTTGGGTCTAAAAGACAAAACACACAGACGCAGAAAATTGGGACAAGCATTGCAGAAGGACAATGGCGTAAAGAGTGCAACGGGCAGCACCACACGAAAACAAGTTTCACAGAGTAGAAGTGGGGTAGGGTGGCTCAAGTACACACCCCACTGAAAAGTCGATTTCGATGTCGAGCCGACATCGAAAGAAAATCGATGGTGGAAGCCTTTTTTCCATTCTTTTGCTAGAGCCGTCAGCTTTTCTGTGAAATGGACGAGATGTGGGGGGTAGGTCCTCATTTCGGATTTTTCCTTATTGCTCTTAGTACCGCTTAGCGATTTCCCTCGCCAACCGGTTTTGATGGTCTAGGAGAAGAAGGGTTAGCTCGCATGTGTCGATGGAGGTGAATTTACTGTTTCTATGCACCAGTACCGCTGCAGCAAAAGAAAGTTTTTGAAGCTACTGAACTCGTTATAACTTGGTAAGATGGTAACCGTTCTGCCTGACAGAAGGTAGTTATTCGTAAACAGAGGTATATCCACAAGTGCAACAAAATTTTGGAGTGGTTGGAGCGCAGCCTTAGAAATACATTGACACATAAGGGGTGGTATGAGATGATATTCTCTGCAGGTGATCCGTATTTTTCAATATAAGTTAAATGTTGAAATTTAGCCGAACTGGATAAGTTTTGTGGCCAACATACCCAGAACAAACAATTAGTTTATGAAGCATGAATTGTTAAATAATATTTAAAACTTTTACGTGGGTGCTCCTGATCTTGTATGTACGTAATAATATCGAAAAATAAAATTGAATCTTTAATATTAGGTTTCTTCATGCACATGGTAGCCAATATGATTTGATTCAGGAAATATTAAAACGTACTGTAAAAACATATTATATTTTCACATGCCCATACATGAACACATGCATAGTTATACACAGGACAGATGTCAGTTTCCAGAAACAAATAGTTTCTTTTTCGGTTTTTGCGTGATATTACCCATTTAAGGATTCCTGTGAAGGAGAAGACTCAACGTTCTGCAAAGCCTGAAATAGTCCGAACGTGTTCAAGGCGTTCCTGTGCACGGTGGTAACGATACTCTTAGTATGCTCCCTTCGTCATTCGTCTTGGGCGGCGCTATACTTACTCGTCCCCTTTTTGATTCTGTTGCCAACATGTAGTCACTGTTTTTGGTCGTTAACGATCCGCCCTCGGCAGATTCAAGAAAATGTCGTTGGGATAAATGTAAACCTCTTCCGTTCTGCAAAGGCTACTACGAACTTAATACGATGACTGAATGCCCACTTTTGGCTTGAAACGCCTTCAGCCTGTGTATTTTGAATTCATTTGAACGTCACAGTGGATGAGCCTCTGAGTCTTATGTGAAACGATCACCACTGTGTACCATAAGAAGAACATGTGTTAGTTATATACATATAAAGACAAATTAAATACAGAGAGCGCGTTGTATAGTACAATACTTGCCTTATAACGCATGTAATATAGAGACGTCATTTTTAATCTTTATCCTTTGAATTACACCTACAAATAGAAGAAATGTCTTACCTAAATGTGTACATATATAGGGTACGCTACAGTAGTAACTTGAAAAATATATATGAGCGCGTAGGCTATATTTTTTATATACAATCAAAACGACAGCAAGACCCCAGCAGCAATGACAGACGAGGCAAAAACATAGTCACTAAAATTAGATGCGCCTAAAATATAAACAAAAAATAAGTTTTTTTACTGGAACCTACAAGAGTTCGATACCAGTGGACAGTTCTCAAGAAAATACACAATTTGCAGATAAGTGGTTCAAAAACCTATTGTTTTTTAAAAAGAGAATCTGAATTAATGTCTTGAGAAGTGTTCAGTTGATACATTAATCCCGCTACTTTGAGTCTAAGGCTGTCAGAGAGTAATCTATCTGTAAGCTCTATCGAAGAGTCGGCTACGAAAGGTCGAATTATGCAGTACACAACGGTGCGTATAGTATTTCACACATAATTATCTCGTCTTCCAACCAATTAGTTTTTTCGTTCGAACGAAACCAAGGGGTCTAAACTTGCTTTAATGGAAATGCCACATATGATTATTTGACTTCTGTAACTATGGCTACAGGTTGGTTTTGGCCCTAGCGAACTAGCCTATTTCAGTTTCAAGACTCTCCATCTTTGCATGTCTAACAACAGGCCAGACTTGGCCTTGCACCAGGCGTTGCACAGAATTATAGAATTATAAATAAGAAGGAGGTGCAGCCTTTCACTGCAAACTTTTATCCTCAAGGGATTTCATCCTCTGAAGTCATCTCTGAAGTGGTGGTAGACTATACTAATGCTACCCGCGCACTCAATCGCCAAGAGCGGCGCAACGAATGAGCTTGTTGATAAGGCTCGACGCTTCCTAAGTCCAAAGCCCCCCTCACTGCAACACGCTCAATCTCCTTGGCTTTTTCCTTCTTCCCGCTGTACAAGTGAACGCCGCTTCGACGTTGACCTTCACATCCGGCTTTTGGTAAGCTACCCTTAGAGCTCATTTGTCAGTCTTCACTTCATGTCTACTATAAGAACACGGACACGCATGTACGACGGTACACCCTACAATCAATAGGCGCAGCGGGCACGAGATTGGATTCTATTTTATAAGAGTCACATTGCTGGAATATGACCGACAAGGTGTTCCCGTTGACATATCGATTAATCTGAAGGGAAACTCTAGCGTTCGGCGGAAGTCAGTCTGTGATCATTTGATACTCGTACATAGGATAGATCGGCTCATGAAGTAGGCGACTGAAGTTTTGCTAGTTCAAGCACTTTCGTAGAACGTTTCGTTCGAGAAGCGAGATAGGTGGCATCCTGCTGCATTGCCGTGTACTCAGTTAATATTATTGAAAAAGCTTACACACTTCCAATAAGTCTACGGACTGGAAGGAATTTAATCATAACTCGAATTAACGGAAGATATGATATCGACCTGCCAAGCTGTCGTATCAATTCAATTATGTGCCCTACGGTACGTCAACGAAAATTTCTTGAAAGTTATCAATACTCGTCTTGATAATATAGTAAAATGATTTGTTTATGTAAGGGATATGTTTACTGTAACACGCATCGGAATCCGGGATAGCGCTAGGTAAAATTGTCAAATGTCCATACACAGAGCAGGATATTCCTGAAGAATATATACAACTTGTTTCAAGCCGCAGCTACGTTCAAAAACATTCAGTTTCACAACAAACAGTTGAAGTAACTTCATTCGTTTGAGGAAACGTCGTTTTTTCGTCGTCATTTAATCACTCTAGGTACCGAATATTATTAGACAAACGATTTTTTCTGCCATGGAAAGAATTTCGTTATTGACTGGGCACATAAAGCGCAGGCTAGTATATCTAGGAAGTTACCATAACCGGGATTTATGTTTGACTATTACCCTTTACTCCCGAAAAGTGTGTAGGGCAAGTTCCCCTGGCTATTGTGATGTATTTTTTGCGGACGGAATAATTGATGGACAAGCTGGATCCATATTATAAATGCAATTCGCCATTCTTGGGGCTAAGTCAATGAGTCATATCCAATCATTGGCTATGCTGAAGGAGAAACATGTGCTGTAGGTAGTCTAAACTCTGTTTTGGCCACTTAGGTCGCACTGAGGGGTTATGTCGAATCTGCAGCTATGTACCCTGTCAGAAAAACGTTTAACGTGCTACTAATTAAAAACCATTCGCGTTGTTTTTTGTGAAAGAGGAAATAGCACACCTGTGGGGTTAATTATACTTAACCGATTTTCATCTTATAAATGCGGTATTAGTTGGAAAATTTTTGATTAGCGTTCTTTAGGTATAAATCAGAACAGGTCTTCTTATGTATGTATTTAGATAGAATTATACATGTTGAGGTAACTCATACAACTTTGTCTATAGCGTCTTCTAATTAAGCCCCGCAGAACCATTAACGAACGTCCCGCGGAGAATGTATCAGTCGTTGAATAGTTGATCATAATGACAGGTAATTTTATGCAAACGACAACGGTGGAGGGAGCACCTACAGTACATATAAACGGCTACGTCGCTCTGAATTTGCTATTTATCCTGGTTTTTCTTTGATTCTAGGGAGCTGACCTAAAAGGATAATATTGGGTTGTTGAGAAATATTGACGGTTTTTTTGGTTAGATGGCGCTCACGTGACAAATCTTAGGCAATATAATGCCGGCTGGTCGGCGTTGGCGTCACGTGAAAGATTCGGCAATAGTCTATACGTCAAGATGGCTTCCTTCACACGGAAAATAAAACGTCTTGATAGTAAGTGAAATTTCAGGAAAGAGATGCTTCTTATGATGGTCGACTAAATGTGGAAAAAGTTCATAAAATGATCGAGCGAAATCGACGTGAAAAATAGATATGATGCCGCCAAGGAACTAAACATGGTTCTGTTTTTACCATTGGAAGAACGTCGATTTTTAACTGCAATACGAATTGGTACTTATGCTACTTCTACTACCACTATTTACATCTGCAAAAACTATATAGAAACGTAACGAAATCGAGTTACCTCCGACGTGGTTAATAATATGTACGTGAAAACTGCGCTTGACAATTTGTGGCCAAACCCAGTTTGACGTAAAAAGTATCATATCATATGCTTGGTGGGATTACAACGACATCGTACATTATAATTGTTTTGTCTACTGTTGTCAACGATGGATTGAATTACAAGGAGCCATTGAAAAGAAAGTCAATCGAACCCACCGAGCAGAAGAGCATCGTCCTCCACCATAGAAATGCTGAACCATCAAATATATTCAGCTAGTCGCGAAAATCGAGAAGATTCAAATAGGAAATTTTAATACACCTGCCATACAACCAGACTTTCGAGATCCTTGACCGTACCGTATATTTCCAAAATCGCTTAATGATGTTAATGATTTTTCTGATTATTTATAGGAATTTGCTTCAATTTTAACTTGATAGGATAGGTACACTACATTTCAAATTTAAACAGCATTTCTAATATTGTCAATGTCTAATGTTTTGAAAGAATATTTATATCTGGTTTAGCTTAGAAATCCAAAGGAAGATGCCTACGGATATCTCTGTTTTTAATGATACCAACAGTTGGTATTGAAGCTCAATTCACTGGATCTATGCGCGGTTATGGTCCTCATATCCCAATCAAAGCTACGATTCCATTGTTCTCTAGCGAAATTTTTTTGATCCAACTAAATCTCTATCGAACGTAGAATAATAGTCATTTAATTAGTGACTGCATGGCACATCGTTTTTAATGTTTTGAAAATCGATTAAATAGATCTGACTTTAAGAAATATTCAGTTAAATATCGGCTTGTAGTGAAAAAGGTACTATTGCGCATACTGGACTTTTTATTACTCCTGTGACCTTTTTGCTTTAGAAAATTAAAAAAAAACTATTTTAGGCAAGTCGGCTGAACTAGAGGCCATTACCCATAGATCGGGTTTAAAAAATGACCCTCCATCTTTTGAAGTTACTTAAATTAAATGGTGTAAATTGAGAACAAACATTTTTTATGTACAGATTGAAAAAAAAAAACACACGCATTTTGTAGAAACGCATGGGTCTAGTAGCTAGCAGTACAGACGCTTAAAGCTTACGTTTTTCGGCACGCCTATATTAGATCATACGAAGTGACTATTGAGCTTTAAGCTTAATACAAACGTCATGACGGTTACGTATCGGTTATGCATTTGAATAGCTTTCCCAGTGCATTCGTATATGATTCTGCATTTAAATAATATCAATGAGTGGTCGTATCCCTCTTTTGCATGCCATATTCGTAACTGGCCTCTCCTTAGGACCTTTTAGGATTTGTTACAACTCAAGGTGTTTTGAGCACTTACTTTTCAGCTTATTCTACAACAACAAATCACACGCGACTTAGGGACCTAGCCCTGTCGTAGCCCTTATATATTTTCTTTTATCTTCGTACAATTCTTGTGAAAACATGCAATAAACGCCGCTCGACCTTTTACATTTTCGTGCTAGAACGGCCGTTTTATGATTTCTATTTTAGGTTTTCACGAACGATGTCCATGGCAAATATTTTGAGTTCAGGCAGTGTCGTTGTCCTTAATTGAAATAAGTGGTGTGCTATCATGTCCCCTTTTCCCCTTGCACCATCTGCCACGAACATACACATGCAAAAACCTTATGCTGACCTCCCTGTTCACTTTTTTTAATTTTATACGGTTCACGTCGCAACGCAGCATCTAGCTTAACGTCATAGCTTTTACTGTTTGTACAAATTTCACAGTATATTACTTAAATAGAAACTTTTTAGTACGTTTATAATAATAATAATGACTTATTTTAATGTATTGCTTGGGCAATAAAGCGTGTCTATAAAGTTGGCCATAGATAAATACGTGTCGAAACATGTAAGGAGATTTATCGCTAAGCGTTCAGCTTGCGGTAGTAGTAAACTTAAAGGGCGACTTCAAACAGTTGTAAGTTTTCTGCACAAAGCAAGGAAATTAGTTCGACCAGCTTTAGCCCTAAATCCGGGCAAGTCACCGATACAACAATACATCAAAGCGTAAAGCAGAGCCAATAGCTTTTCGGAGCTGTATTTACTATGTAAATGGATGTGTTTCGAGAACGCTTTCCACGCGAGTTTGTGTGCCTTTCAGGCCGTTTAATTAGCACCACCGAGAATGAGAAAGGAATCGATGGAGTTTCATTTTAGTTAGTTTGGACGGCCGCGCCCCCGCTCACCCCACTGCAGCGTCCAGCTCAGAGGTTGAACTCCGGACAGCTGTCTTCTCAGTTGCCCCTCTACTTTTGAAGAAGGCGTCGAATGTTGCTTCTCTCACGAGCTCCAGACGCCTGTAATTAACTCAGCTTAGATGGCAAAGATAGAGAAATGCATAAATCGACTTCCATGGATAGAAAAACAAAGGTCTAGCTTAGTCTTGCACCGATATATTTCCGCTGGATACCTTTGATGAACAAAAAAAAAACGGTCTTAAGGGCGTCTTTGTGTTTGAAATTGGTCTCATTCTGTTCTATTCATAGATAGTGTCTGGTCATTAAATGAACCGATTCCGCTAAATGACAACCTAGATAGTTTATATATTTCCATATCTGTGTTTCTTTGCAGTTGCTACGGCTATCGCTGTAAAGGCACTAACGAGGTCAAGCTAATTCCAACTATTGCTTGCCGTGGCGTCACCAAAAGACGAACTGTGCCCATATGGAAGATCCGTGATCGTTTAAAGAACTCTAACTACAATTCGATGTAAGTAAGGACAATTGCTAATTGATGCCTGATAAATCTGTTGAGATGTCTGAAATTGCTTGACGCTTCACAGGACGCTGTCCATTCAGCGTGGTTTCTACATGCAGCCATGTGTATCCACAGGTTCAAGCAGACGACAACTAGCGTTAATCAGCGCTAATCTGCTCCTCTCCGTCCTTGTCTACCGTTGAAGTCCATATTATATGGTTAATTCAAATGCTAAAATATCTGTCTGTTCTCTATTCTCGTGAGCTATATTACAACGTTCCGTCAATAGTTTTTGAACCAATTCTCAACACACGTGTTTGTTTGTCGTAGCTCAAATTGTACGACTGCGGTTTAAGATCTCGGCCGTCATGGATATTTAAGCACAATCCTCGTAGTATAATAACAATCGTAAGAATATCGATGTTTTGTGGGAAGCGAAAGCTGATATGCAGCCAACGCTATGATCGGGTTCGTTCGGATCGAACACTTTTCAAGCACACGTCGTAATACCGCCAACCGGCGTCAGTGGCGATTGGATACACGAAAAAGCTTTGTATGTAACTGCGTATAAATGTTGATAGGATACAGGAATTGTTTGAATATCGTGAAAGATGGCCGTACGTGTGTGTGTCAAACGAACCAACCCTCTAAAATAACTATCGGCGTCATACGGCTTTCATGCGTGTTAAGCGTGCTCGGTCACGAAAAACTAAAAATCAATCTCATAATAGATTATATTAGCGCGGTAGGTGAAGCTGTTGGTTATCCAAGAGCTATCAAATTCTATGCTCAGAATAGATTTTCTGGCAAATATCGTGAAGTATCAAAAAGTATATTTGGAATTGCTAAGATTCACACAATGCGCCACTTAATACATCGCGTTCGAGTTAGACAAAAGAAACAAGCTAAAAAATATCGATGTATAGAACTTCTATCTATCGATCATAAGCTTCCCTATTACTAGTACATGTGCTCAAACTTTGTATGCGCTGAAAATGGAAGTCATTAAATATCTATTGATTAATTTTCTGTTTTTTTTTTCTGTATCTTTACACAGCCTTTGGACCTAGATAGTCCAATGGAAGAAACGAACAAAACCAACCACAGTCTGTAGTAAATATTTCTATAAATGTACACAATCGTTCTGCAGATGTTTGTCATCTACCGCCATCTCTGACAATGGTGCAAATCAAATGCAATAAAAAGAAAAAGATGCAATTATCTATACGTTTTCATTTAAATCGGAACATCGAACGTGGCAATATTGGCTCTGCTATCGACTACTAGATTACTGACCTGTCGCTGTGCCAAGATGCAGCGAAAATACTTGCTTCATAGGCCAATAGGCCCGTCTGAGAAAGAGACCCTAGGTCTCTTTCTCAGATGGGTGGGCGGATAAAAATGCTAGGCTCACATTGTTGAGTCACAATGACCTACTTTACTTTTTCTAGTTTCGTTTGTCTATTTTTCTTTTGCCTCAATTTAAACAACTCCAGATGTCTCTTTGTTCTTCAAATTTGAAGAAACAACTCGGATCAAAGCACTACTTCGGGTTAATTTACTACGACTGGACTTTCTTGCAAACTCAGTACTTTAACTACGTTTATTTTATTGCTACACAAAGGGAACTTGGTATAAGTTGCTTCTAAAATGGCTTGGATAAGATGATAATTTAACTAGGCTGTGGCAAATGTTCAAAATGAGTAGGCGCCCTTATTTAACTAGTAGAACTTTTATTTCATTGGTGTATGGGTAGCGGTTTTACGTAGGCATTGTAATTTAGAGCTACATGTACTCCTCTACGTTTGCTTATTTCACCCGCGCGTGGCATAACAAGACATCAGGATACAGGCCGTACCGATGTCACTAAATAAGGTGGTCTTATGCGAATTCTTGGTCCCCTTATATGGCGTGCTGTCCAGCATTGCTTTCCACCACGCTTGTTTTAAATGCGTCGTTGACCTTCTCATAGGAATCGAACTCCCTTACTCCAAGCAGACCTCTGAACTCCAGCATTAGCCGGTTTCCCACAATCTCCTACTTGTGGCTAATCCAGCGTGAAATCGGAGGTAGAGAAAGGGGGATGTAGCTGTAGCTAACTTGCTGGCGATAGGATTTCCCTTCCGCTGGCTACGGATGGGATGCTAGCACGAAGAGATAAACCCGAGCACAGCGATCTTGATAGCTTGGAAATTTAGCAAGCGGTCTGTTAATCGATGCTTTCTGCTTCCCGAGAGAGTTTCCAACTTTTTCCACGTTTCTAACGGCACCTGTCCGCACAGCTCCTTGGTAAAATGTGCCCTCTCTTTCCGTCCTATCCTTGACCACTCGTTACAACCTATGGCTTGCAATGCTCACTCTGCTTATTACCTGATGGATTGATCCTCTGCTGCTGCCGCAACTGACTAGATCACATCGAATCTTATAAAACTCCTTGTTCAACCGGTTGCGACGTCGTTATAAACATTCAACTTTACATAACATGTCTGGAATATATAAATACATTGTGAAGTTCACTTTCAGTGTGTGGCGTTAGTTAATAGCGGTCACCCCCTATTCCAACTAGGGCCTATTTAAATAATATCTTTTTTGTAGGATTAAAGAAAAAAAAATTAAGCTTTTAATATCAAAAAAAACGGTCATTTGACTACTGTTCCAAGAAGTATCTATGTAGATGTTAAATAAAATTGCAGTTGATCTTTGAAATATGGGCCTATATCGCGGCAGCTAAAGTTTATTTTTCATTACCACCAGTGTGGTTGTGGTGATGCTTTTTTATAGGCAATTTTTTAAAATGACAAGTAGAGCTTGGCTAACTTGATAAGGACTGTTGCTGATTGTATGATTACGCCCTAGAATTTAGAACCCCTGTTGTTATTGCATATAAGCTCTTTGTCTTTTTATCTGGAAGTTGTAGTAGAAAGCTGTGCAAGAAATTTACAGATGAAAAACTATAATTTTAATGACAATAATAAGAAATCGCCTGAGCGCCAAAAACCTATATTAGGCGAGCTATTAAAAATTCAATAAAGAGGTAAGTTGAAGCGATCGAACACATGCACACGATTGACAGTAATGCGTTCTGTATGATTATGGCGTAACGCTGTATCAGTTTCAAGCGTAAACTTCAGGTGCGTAAGCGCCAGAAAACAGGATTTGATATTGAAGTTATTTTTAAAGCAGTAGTTAGTTACTAAGGTCTGATGATCGCTAAGAGAATACATCATATACACTAGTTGAAAGTCTGGCAAAAAAATGCAGGCCATCTGTTATTAGAACAAAAATCGAATGTTTTTGAAAGTTCGTTACCTTTCCAAGAAGGTAGCGGTCTAACGAAGATACGGTACGACTATTCTGTTTCAGACTAGAATCCGTACCTTTAATGTGTACACAATCTATGAACAACGGATAGTGCTTGACGGGCGGTATTTATTTCAATATTTTTTCCTCATTTTCGATAGGCTCTCTCTTCTGGTGATGTGACGCTAAAATTTTTCTCACTGGCCTCATCAGTTCTGGTATAATTAACCGTAATGGTGATAGCAAAGAATGGGTTGGGAAATGGAGAGAAAGGTTGGCTAAGGGCGAAGCAAATGGGACAGGGCATCAAGCGTCACGGAACAGGAAATTGTGCTTCCGGACCCCCTCTTTCTCTTTGTCAACGAACCATCCGAGGAAGAAATCGCAGCAGGACACAGCCAGCCAGCCAGCCAGCGATGCCATCGGGCGACAGTGGCAGGCGCACTATGCGCAAGAAAAACTTTTGCACTCAATTATATCTCTGATTTTTCCACAGTCGCCGCGTCTGCTAACTCGTCCGCCTTTTTCTTGTTAGACGTCCTCACCGCCTTTTTTAGTTGTAACGAAAGTCAAAGAAATTCTAGTCGACCGGAACGCAATGACTGTCCTATGAATGACGGTACAAGACTATACGCTTGATACTAGCATTTAATACATACAGCAGGCATAGGATTAATTAGAAAATACTGTCAGCGTTATTGTTCTTGTCGAATCTGTACAAGGCCATATAATAACACTGAGAAGGTTGTTGGCTTCTAGTATAAAGAAAATCTATTTAAGATGCGCAGCACGATGTTACAATTTAATCGTACGGGCTTGATTAAAAAAAAAAAAAGTCCAATTATAAGCTTCTTAAACTATTGTCCGCTTTATCACTTGTATATATGTATTCTTATGAATCCGTGATGCGCCATTGCGGTTTGTCAAAATATGTCCTGTCGCATTTCATTATGATACGAATAAGGCAGCGTGATGCTTCTTAGACCGTCTTCGGGCTATGGAAGTTCACTAGCACATTAGCTTGTTTCAACAAACATGGCACAGAGCGATGTATGCATCTGTCAAGAACAATCAAATTAAGCTTGATCTCCACCGCCGCGAGCCTTCGAGATGTCGTTTTAGAGGTAAGACTTTAGCTTTATCAGCTGAGAGCAGAAGCCACATAGGGAAATCTCTCAAATATATTTGGAGCTCCTTATTAGTTTACATCCGTTGGATTAGGTCTTCATCTTACTAGGACCCTATATCACGTTAGTGTAAATGTCGTTTTGTTGTTGCTGTTGTTACATGCTAAATTACAAGAGGCTGTTATGTGACTTTCGGTTCCCTTCAAGCCTAATTCCTCACGTTTCCTTTCTGCGGTGAAAATAAGAATCGTTAAAAAGTATTTTTAGTTAGTAGGTTGTTCCCAACAAGTCCTGACTCAGCTAAAATCGCAAAAGCAAATGGGCCGGGCAAGTGGCTGGCCTATAAATTCGCGTATTTCTTCAGCACAATCAAACATCGTACTCACTTATATATCACAGAATACTACTCGTATTGTGACTTGAAACTACTCTTCTTTTCATGTACAGATTGATGTGGTATGGCCTGAGAACTGCTTTTCTACTTTTATCCTGTTTCAAAGATTATCGTGTACATTTGTACATGAATTGGCGAAGCCTAATTCCGGTGGGACGCTGACTTTGAGATATACATTTCTGAAGAAACAGTGCTTATAGACATTTGCCGGATATATTATGTATAAGCTTCGTTAAGAAAGACGCTTTAAAGGTAAATCTTATCAGACATCCCAAGTTCTGCAATCTCCGCACGTTTGAGTGCGAAAATCCCTTTTTAAGCTTGCGATCTGCTGCTGTCGCTCCTGTTGCTGGATACGCCATGCCGTTCTAATAACTGCGAACGTGTTCTACATTAACGTCTCTGATTTTAGGACACGTTTTCTCTTGTCTCATTCCTCTGTGCAACAGCTTGCAAGCAAGCCATAGATATCATCCGTCCGTACGCGGACATGCGACTCGTTCGCTGCTTACCTCCGAACTCTAGCGCACTGTATTTGTCCGTCGTAAAATCCTCTTAGAGTTCCTCACAGGGCAACTATTTGCATCGGTGGGGAAAGCGAGCGAGCACTCGATACCTTAGATGCTCCAGACTACTTGGTGCATTAGCCTGTGGTCATCAGTTACGGTTGAAGAATTACCGATGTACCCGAAGCGACAGACCTTGTGAGTTCGCATGCTCACGCTACATCAGTTGCAAGTAACAAACGAATACATAACTAAGTAAACAAGTAAGTAAGTACATGGACAAGCTGTCCACGTCGTGACATCTAGTAGTCCCTCCAATCCTCAGCAGCGTTGAATTTTAATGATATGACGCATAAAATAAAAAAAGCATGGTATGATTGTTCACCTGGCCAAAAAAGTTTTTTTTTTGTGTGAAAAATATACCCTAAATAGGGCGTGTTCGACAATCTATGTGGTATGGGTGTGACAACTCCAAGCGAAACAGCTGAGGTCTAGCGAGAAAAATAAAATAATTACTGATGAATCCCTATGTAGTGTCAGTGTCGAAGAGAATGCTTTCAAGAGTTGTCAGCTTTAATTACATAGTCAACATATTGCTACTACTAATAGCGACTAACGAGAATAGCAATAGGCTTAAATTGTCACCCTGAACGACATGTTAGTCCCTAGGAGCTTTGTCTAAGTATATAATGCTCATTTCCCTTACTCACTTCTCCTGTTGTGGAAAAGATAGCCTATTCTGACTAGCTACGTTAACTTCTTCTGTAAAACTAACTGCAGCGTACAAATGAGGCTATGGCACTGGTGAAAGCGCGAACATATTGAAAGATTAGACTCAATCCAGTCTGAGTAGAAAAATTATACTGGAAGCAATTTTCTCTGATGGGGTGGATCTCCTTATACTATATCCATTAAAAATCTTCATCCATATATGGGACTATTGTACTTTGAAAGATTCTGCTGCTGCTTCTATTTTTTGCCAACTAATATATATATATATATATATATAATCAGTAAATTATGAATTAAATTGAATAGAAATTGTAAACACTGTGCTACCACAATAGTACCTAAAAGCTCAAAATAAGAGTTATCAGGCTGAGTTCAGATGCTAAAGACAAAATTTCCTAAGGTACGTTCCTTTCCTTTAATTTATTTGTGTACAACGAACGAAAAACAGGTTTGTCCTGTTGTAGTATTGAGCACTCCCTTTTTGTGGCGGCTCTCGGACAGAGGTACCCAGCTGTCGATTAGTGGCTTTTACTACATACCTGAAATCAGGTCAGCTACTTCAATAAAAGTTCCAATAAATACTACCAGAAATGTCAAATGGGACTAAGACCAGCAGTAAAAAGCAAAAACTATCAAAAAAGAAAGCTTACTTACTCTTGTAAAATCGTCAATGATTTTATCTTTTTCGGGTGCACAACGACTTTAGGTTAACAAAAGCGTTGCATTAGCATCCGAAATCGTACCTATAGAGATGTAATCCCCATCGGTTGATAGCTTCGTATCAAGCATTATTGGTCTGCGTGCATAGAGATGCCGGAAAAGATCTCGCCTGGGGCACAGAAGCCAAATCGCAAAGAGGTATGAAACGTGCGATCTGGGCCTCTCGGGGGGACCGGGTGTGAATCGAGGAATGGTTTTGGCTTTTTTGCAGATGTAACCTGTGTGAATGTGTACATCTGTATCTGTTGTCATGTAGAAGGAGGACCCTTGCGCGTTGTACAGCCCGAGGCGATTCAGTACTGACCTCAACTGCCTATCAAGTGGCCTTCACTGAAATTCCCCTGTCTATTAGCAGTTAGCGACAGTCTCTTTTCTGTTGACAATAACTATAAGCAAGAGCGCCAAATTGAGGTGAAAGTATGGCCAAAGAGGTTGCAGTTCGTTTAAACAAGTAATACTCCCTGTGCTTGAGATACCATTTGCACCACGGTTTAGGTGATCCTTTATATAATAGTTATTTCCCATTACGCTGTATAATGTGAAGTAAGTTCTCATGCATCTACTGTCTGCAAAACGGCTCAAGCAAGATGTATAATATACTCATTTGAATAGTTTTTTGATGAGGTAACGCCGTAATGAAGACGACATGCCTGCAAAAAAAAACGACAGCTAATAAACTGAAATGTAAACTGGGATTCATCGTTACCGCGCCGACTCAGACACGATACGGCGAACACCGGAATATTATTGCATAATATGCGGTCAACGGTACGCCAACCTTTTCCTAAAAACATTTGAGTTTCGCCGATTCCTCAAATCCGGGTAGTCCTTAAGATGCGCGCATTCGAGGTAGATACTTGCAAACGTATTGTAGAATTCTATACGGCTGCTTTTGGTCAGTCCAGCTCGCCGTATTTCTATAGTTTTAATTGGTTTAGAGAAATCTATGCTGTTAACAAGGTACGTTACTGGTATACCTTTCTTCTGATTTGAAAAAGAAAGCGACCACAATCTGATGTTATTTCCGCTTCAACAGAAACCGAACCAACTTCGAAATAAATGATCGTCTGGTGGTCCTTCTCTGAAAGATCGTCTCATGTCCATCGGGAGGAACTCGAGTCTGTGTTCGGAAGTGCTTACCAGCCATTCAGTAATAACTATCACATGAAATTTAAAATTTAAAGACCAACAACACGTTTAGACAACTTTATGCAGTGGAGTGCAGGAAATCAATGAGATCCATTGGTATTCTACGTGTGGAACATGTTTTAAAACCTCGAATCGAACTTCTCATATATATAGGATATACCGATGAATATTACTACGACGTGGCCGAAAAGAGCGAGATCGTTTTTGCGGAGGGTGGATAGTTCGTTTGTAAGAAGCTTTAAGGGAACGTCCGGTCATTCCCGCACGAACGAGTCGTTTTTTACAAAAAGAAAAGAACGATCTGCCCGAGTCGACAATGAGTGTGTTTACTCAGTCAACCAGCCCGTTTATCGATGCCAGAAGGCTATCAAAACTAACTTCAAATAGATTTTTAGCTCTGCGAGAAGTTAACTTTTCAATTCTGCGGCCTTAAGAATACGGAGTTGGGTCCAATGGGTATGTTTCGAGAAAGAAAGTGACCGGTATAAATAATCTGTTCTCCAAGTTAGTTCTGGTAAAAAATCTTCGATAAGCTTCCGTAACAAATGTTTAAAATACTTTTATTCATTGTTATATACAAGTTTATTATTATTATTATGTTATTTTGGAAAATGGAAGCATATTTTTCCTAAGAAACACTTAAAAATTATAAAAAACGGTATGACACAAGTGAATTTTTGCTAATGATTGTTGAACTTTTTTTTTACTTGGCCGTTACTAATGGCGATCCCCAGGCCGAAAACATCCTCCTTATCTTAGAGTTACAATTGAAGCATAACACTAGTTTTTAAATGTAGATATAGCTTGCACCGGAATGTATGTTTTAGGATGATCGCATTGACCTTTTTTTAGGCTTCAAATATGTACACCTTGAGAACACGAAGGAAGAACAATACGCATCGAATTTTCAAATAAACTAACCATAAATATACATGCACGAACCATGCTACATGTGTCTGATAATCAGGCTGACACCCATATTTACAGTGTAAGATTAGTTTAACTTACAACCTCGATCAACATGTGCAATCATCATGCCCAAAGTGTTTTTGTGTATACTGATATAGTGGTTTACGTTTAATCCTGGAAAGAAACTACTTTGGTAGGTATAATACAATGTGATGATTAAGGAATCCACAAATCTATTATTCATTGGCGCTCGCAAAGTGGCGATGATATCTAACTATGATTGTGAAACATACATATGCGTAGGTAGTTGTCATCAATATGATGGATTTACCACACTGATACACTTACCTCCGTAGACAATATATTACTGAAATTAAGGACGCTAAAGCATACGAGCTTACGACAAGGTTCGCACTTAAACAACGCGATGGTTTGTAGAATTAAACTAGATATAGGTACTACATGATGTAGATTATTATATGCATCTGATGTATATGATGTAGATTATATCAGTATTGAAAAATAGTAACGTGTTAGGATGAGTACACGCGTACGTGCAGAACAGCAGCGAGGGACGTGAGACAGGACTAACTGAGTATCTCATACTTATATCATTAACCTACGCGTTTCTTTTTTTTCGATAATAGGTTAGGCTTAAATGTTGTTTGCCAAGTCACCCGTGGCAGCCGTCAATGCTATTTTCACGAACCGTATCTCCACAAAATATTGTCTCGAAATACATATGGGTTCAGGGCCGCCTATAATAAGTTCGAAAGTTCATTATAGATGCATGTTCTAGCAAATACCTATATCTTGAACTATATTAATTTCTCTTCTCACGTCCTTCGTTCGCAAACCTCGAGCCTTCTGATCCGATAAAACCGATTTTACAGTATTGTTGCAGCTCGTTTGCGTTTGACGTATAGAACAGGGACGCCAGACTGGCCAAATAAATGCCCTTGTATAGGGCGCTCGATATATCAGCGATTCGTATCCTGCTCTTTTTCAATTTCGTAGTCCGGTTGGAGACTCGAAGTGCCTCCGTTAAAATTACTCAGTTTATAAATAGACGCACACCCACCGCAACGCCTCCACGGGGGCGCAAATCGGGGAGCCAGCAGGAGGGGCAAGACACGCCAAAGAGATAGGGGTAAGCTGAGCTAAGCGGAGCAACCTGCCGCTATCTGGCAGAATATAACTGGGAAGGGAGAGTCGCCCAAGAGATAGAAGGAAAAACGCGAATGGGTGGGAGAAAGCTTGGAATAATAAAAAGGGCCATAAATAAACTTTCTGCCGCCGTCTCCCTTTACCGCCTTACGTTTGTTGGCTGCTTCATTTCATAACATCCGCCGGCGCTTGGCATAAGCGCTTTTAAGCGCCAAATTGAAGCCAACGATACACACACTGTATACAATTTATGTAAACAAGAAAAGTTATTTCAGCATTGAAGCCAACGATAGGTTTTTCAGAGGCCCGGAAAAATAAAGAGAACAACTCGGAGCTTTAGGTGATGATGGTGGGCTAACTGTAGTATAGATAGTGCGAGAAGATGTGCGACCAAAGACAAACGGATGAACTGGAAAAGCTGTCAATCATGTTCGTTTTGGCTGTGACCAGATCAACGGAACCGGTGGATAGACCGCGTGAAGTGAAATCATCCGTACATTAAAGCATCAGAAGATTCTGCGGGTCATTGAATTTTCGAGATACAACATGCATAAAACCATCGTGCTCGTATCATGTAGGGCCAACACCAACACCGAGGGCAAAATATTCCGTATGTCAGTCGGATCTGGGGACGGTAGCAAGAAGACATCTATAGGCAACCTGAAAAATGTAAAACAAACAAATCTTTGTAGTTTACTTGGCGGTCGTTAAGTAGAAACTAGACAGATTATATTCTGAACATTTTTTTGACGGATATTTGATGTCTCATATCAGGCAAAAATTCAAGCTAGAATATAGATTCTCGCTAAAATCTCCATCTTGTTATTAAATGATGTTTATTGATTTGTTCCGTACGTGCGCTAGTCTTATTCTAAATCAACCGGAGCTTTTTTCCTTGATGCCTAATAGCACCTAATTAAAACAAAGAGTTCTAAGTTTTACGTCCGACACCGACCTTTAGCATTCCATCAGATGGCTGGCTTATAGTTTGAAACAAGTCTCTCTAGGTTCCGATTCGAACCTAGGCCGCAATGTGCCCCTAAAACTTTCACTTAGGAAACCCACCTAGCTACTAGTGGGGCTTAGATGACTCGATTCGGCTTCCGTTTCGCATTCTTTTAAAATTTTTCGATAAACATTTTAGGCGTTCAACTATAACATAGGGCGACGTTTTGGTAAATAAGTCGATACGTACTTAGTATGGCTGCCGCTGGCCTTGGATGCCTTAGTATTCGGTAGTTAAAGTTTAAAGACAGCTGTCTGATATTAGGAAACTATTAGAACGTAGTGTCCTGAAAGCTTTCCATTTGTATATAAAACTAGACAAACTATAAACGGGCTAAAAGCTTAGCACCCAGATGCTGTTGACCAAGTTTCCTCTTCATCCAACAGCTGGCGAGGACATCAAAACGACAGCACATGAAAAGCGTTTACGTTGCCAAACAATGCCAGTCACGTAGAATCAGAAAGTCGATATCTGGCCTTTAGCGCCCTTCTTTGCATATATATTTAAGGTAACTGGATCGCTGAGCTTTGGCCTCGACTTCATGTTGTCCAAGCGTTCGTATTCAAGGCTATACTTTTGGAATGTATTTTTAAGCTTTGTTGCTTATATATTTTTGGCTCGAATCGCTTCTTTAAACTATTGGACCCCAATTAGCTATACACGGTTCAGTAAAAACCAAACAAAATTACCAATAACGTTTGTTGGCTTGCTAGAAATGACCTGATATATTTCCCGGAAATTCGGATCGCTTCTTGCGTCGCTGCTTCAACTTCCGTGGAGAAGACGATTTGAGATAGGAAAGCGGTTGAGTGATGCGAACGGCTGTGTGAAGACTGCATTTTCTTTTTTCATTTCAGTTCCTACGGTTTTACGGTCATCCATAATACAAATGGTCCCTTTACTCACTAAAGCGCTATTATTTTTATCTGCTATATTTTATGGTTGCATAATAGACGGATGAGGTTCTGTGAAGTAAAAATAAGACGTTTAGTTGAATCTACAATTGTTTAGAGCGCCTCACCTGGTCGCGCCCACGAACAAACTCGTCAGATATGGCATCAAACCGTTGCTATAATAAATACGCGTAACAGCCCGATGTCAGCAACTAAACTGGTTTATTAGGCCATGCTAATCAGTACGAGTCAACAACGCATGCCATCGCTTATATACGAATTAAGGCTTATCTATTGCGGAGAAAGCTATATACTTTTTGTACTGAGATTATTAGGTAATTCCTAGATTAAAGTTGGTCTATCTGAGAAAGGCATTGTTGTATGCTGCAATCAAAACATGTGCGCAAGGCCTGCAATTTAAGCAATAAGCAAATTGTTTTAAGGATCGATAAGTCGAGTTCGATTATGAAGAATTTGTAAGTAGATTCACAGTACTATATATCCTTTTCTATTAGACAGAAGGCTGTTCTATCATTCGTTTCCTGGATTTATTTTGATAGTGTGGTGGCACAACCTTTGTTTTTTTCTACTGCAAATTTAGCATAAGAGATATAAGGTGATTAGTAATCACAGACTCGAAGGAATAGCTTTGTGTTTCTTTCGAGAACCCTTGAGAAAATATCGGAAGTAAGGATGTCCTCAGCAATCCAGTTGTGACTCCTTCTTGACCTCCCCCTCTACCGATGCCCTCTGATTTCGAACCTTTTCTCGTTTGCGATTGCCTCTGTGCCGACTAAGAGCCTCTTTCATTTTTTCTTTTACTCACATCGCCGAACTCTCAAGGACCCGCGAACGCGATGTAGCCTCCACTAGTCGATGGACTCTCAACAACTGAGGCCGCCAAAAACGCGATTCCTGCACGGAACGTATAAGGTTGTGCCGCGCGCGCGCGCGCGCCGATATACGACTGTGTCAGATCTGGAAGCAACCAGACTCGAGTGTTATTATATCACTGTTGCGTCTGCTCGCAGCCCTGTACGAGGGCGATGAGCGAATCTCCCAATTAAATGTTAAACGAAAGGATATACGGTGACTAGGACATGTCTGCAGTAGGGCCAGGTGTCCTCTGCCGGATGTCCTTTGCCAATCTACCTACATAGTATAAAGAATATGCAGGCAGTTTCTGAAAATCCAGTTTTGACTTGAAAGAACAACAAATAATTTGTAGGAATAAAATACGCGGAGCCTGCCCACTGCTGCTAGTAACGAGGATCACAGTAATAAGGCCAGTGGCTCTCGCTTCATCGATTAGATTTGAGGTACGCAAAATTCGATATGACATTTTCATGCTGGAAATAAAGGGGTATCTGGGTAGCTGCGAATAAACGATCGTGAAGAAATTTCACTGTTTTCTAGCTACCTCGACTGGAAACATAGGAAATATACGGAAGTGAGATTCAATCGAATAGGGAAGGACAAGATAACTAATATTATCTATTGATATGGTTGCCAATTTTGTGCTTTTACAAGATGGCTATGGCCCACCTTTATAAGATATACCTACAGCATGCGATGATTTAGTTAGATAGTAATCTGAACACGAAGTACAGAGTGGTGCTGGTTTTAGTCCTCAATGCTCGTATACACAGCGTATGTTAACACAGCAAGAAACTTCTGTTGCTAGTTATGTCAACTTTACAGTAACGGAAACAAGGCGCAAATAGAAGTTTTCAATATATAGAAAAAGATCTTGTGGATGTTTCGGTATCGTTAACCAGCTAACAGATCTATCGTAGTTGGCTAGCTTCGCCCTCGAATTTACCTGTCGAAGGCTTTGTCGAGCGACATTTAACTACTCGGTGGAATCCAAACTAATTTACGACTTGTTATTATGTAGGTAAAAAGCACAAAATTGGCAACCATATCAATAGGTAATATTAATCGAAAGTATTTACGTATTCCGTTAATACGTCATAATTGTCACGTAGATTATTTGAATTACTGTAATGATAAACAAAAGTTAAAATGGTGGTTGTAATATACGGTAACTATCGAAATTTTCTGAGAAGTTAATTCTGACGCAGCAATCTAAAGGAAGCAAAATTCAGGGACTATGTATAGTTTCCCATATACTGAACGTAGAACCGAAGACATTGTTGAACTGCCTCCCAGCTGTTATTGGCTATTTTAATTCTGACTTCAGCGGATTCTTATATATCCAGCATATCTAAATATATAAGCCTAGTGTATCGAACCGCGTATCTATTCTAATAGTTTTCATTTAAACATCGTATAGCATATATTAAATAACCAAATTTGAATGATTTTTCATTAGAAAACACTTTTCCGTTATTTAAGCGTCGGATGTTCTGAATTGAAACTAACGACAAAAACCATTAAAAGGAGCTTTACGTGTAATAGAAAATGTGATCCTGTCAGTTTCTTTGATGAACATATCGCAACATGCATACACAATGCTTATACTATATAGGCAATGTCCAATCCTTATGCATCTCTGTATGCACTGCGAAATTTGCCGAGAGAAAGCGATGATAATGTCATACTTCCACTGAGTGTTCTAAATACTGAATAGGGACCATATGTCGGCACTGAACGCGTGCTGTACTCAGAAACAAGCGTGGTCTCGTACGAAAGATCCACGTTACCCCCGAGCGACAGAGCGGCCAATACAGAGGGGTATGGTCTATGTCTGAAGAAGATGAAGCGAAGGCTCATGAATAAATCGAGGAAAGTCGACGAAACGCTGAAGACCTGGATGGCACTCCCCGTGCTCTCTGGAAACGAGCGTTCAGTAGAGTGAGGGATGCAGGGATCGTAGATGAGAAGGAAATCCAAGAATAGGAGCACTAGCAATTTGACGTTATAGCTGCAGTCCATAACTAAGGTTCGCCTTAGACGCGGAAAAACATTGAAGTGGAAGTCCTAACTATATTCGATGCATGCAGCTATACTTGAAAAGCAAGCTTAGAAAAGGAACTACTTTTCTAAGGTAAACAACAAGCACAGAAGTATGTAGACTGACTTGAATAATTGAAACAGGTCCTTTTCTGACAGCGTAACGTAATTAGCCTTACTCTTCTCTTTCGAATCCGGAAAAATTAATTGCTCAAAACCAAGACGTGCTGTCTTTTAGATGTATGTTCGTATAAGGCAGGAAAAAATCCTCAACAAAAAGCAATTTAAGGATGATCTAACGTTGTTATATGTGTACAATGGATAAGAAGGACGCGTATAAAGCGTCCATTTGTTATTACCAATTGTTAATATTTTTGCTTAATGAAACAGGACATTTAGATCACAGTAAATAAAGGAACAACGATCTCTCTACCAACGATCAGATAAAGACGTTCATTTTTCAACTATGTGTTTCATGTAGCTCTCCGCTAGCTGGCATTATCTCACTTCAAAGTGGTAGTCTATTGTCTTTAATATAAAAGTTAAGGGGCCGTAGAACAAACTTCAACTTACGGGTTTTACTTAATGAAACTTTCCTTAATGAAGAAAAATGTCGATCTCTCTTTTCTAGAGTCTGTTACATGTACCAGAGCCAATAAGGCAATAAAAGTCCAACGTTACTGTCCATGAACTGGTAGCCAATCTAAACACTAACTTGGGCTATCGGAAAAAAAACCGTGTTGCAAACAACTAGTCTTAGTGTAAGTTAAAATAATTTTATTGAGGCGAGGCAAATAGGTAACTAAAAAAGACAAAGCTGTCATGTGAACGATCCTATTATTTAATTAAGTTGGAGTCGTTATCTTATCTTCGATGGACACCTCATTTTATAAGCGAGCTTGTCGCACGTTCAGTTTGGGCTATCTTCTTCTTTCACTCATATATACATATATATATTTGTCTTGTTTTCATCTCGTTGCCGATCACCGATGCTATTACCATCATCCTATCCCATCAACCACTGCACGAAGCCTAGAAAGCCTCAAGAGGCTTTAGGACGCCCAACCCGGAAGATGGCCGTTTTTCGTATCCTGACTTCCTGACTTCCCATCTCTCCACTCATCCGCCTTTAAAGAGAAAAACAGAAACTTCAATATTTCATTCTACAAGACTTCTTCATACTGTTGACACTACACGTTTCATAAACGTTTCACGTACCGTTTCATTGGGTTTCGCTGAAAAATGAAGCTTTTTTCTAGTCCTATTGCGTCACAAAAACTAATTTTTTTCGTCATTAGTATGAATTGATCTAATCGCTGAGAAAAATAGGATAAAGAACAAGAAATGAACCTAACCGATCTGTTACTGTTTTTGTTAGCGTTAGATTTACGCTAGATTTATTTTGGCTATTGCGACCAGTCTAATAAGAAGGCAAATTTATAAAAGCTTTTCACTTAATCTGCCTTTAACTCTTTGGGCATAAGTACTTAATAAATTACCTTTACACTTTAGGCAACACAAGTGATCACGCTGGCATATGTCCCTACATTATATGAACCGAAATGTTTAAGAGTGTGCTTCCACTTTTGACGAAAAGGTAGCTCGTATTGTTTGCTACATTTAGCAGTTTACAGAACCGACCGTAAGAATGCCTTTTAACTCATGAAAGACATATATATATATATATAAGTTGTCTCACAGATTGGTAATAAGATACTCAAACATAAAACACAGAAAAGCTTATCATAACCGCATATCGTTCGGCAATGCCTAGACGTCCCTCTGGTTTTGGTTGACAACCTTATAATTGAAGTTGTTTCCAGCAACAGATTCCTATGCCTATAATTTGGCTATGTCTCCTTGTGAACACTTCGTTCATGACCGTCTGCTAGACCACTATGATCCATAGCGGATATCTTTGGCACTGCTTTACTATGCGTTCACGGCATATTGACTAGAACGGGCTTGACTCATAAGAAGAACGATAAGTATAACCTCTACCAACAAAAATGGTACACTAGTATAAGACCGTCAGTACAGAGAGACAAGGAGAGACCAAAGAATTGTTGACGTTTTTGTTAGGCCTTCAATGCTGTAGCCATTGCTACTGTAGTGCCCTCTTTAGCTGCTGTCGGTTTCGCACGCACTATCCCCCTCGCAAGTTTTTCCTCAGCAGCATCGCCGCTACCGCCAAAGCTCCCGTCGTCTGTGTGAGACCCTGGGGACGCTCGTCATGGCGCCGTCCCCTGTCGAGGGAATCCGACGTTATCTTCGTCCTCGCCACTCCCCATCTCTTTCTTGCTCGAATAAGGAAGAGGGAAGATCATGGAGAAAAAGGTCCTCATAGTGACAGGCTATGTGTTAGAGCTAAGTTGACTATTCAGAACTATATATATATATATATATATATATGGGTGTATAAAAACAGCATAAAACGTATTAAAATGTCTTGTGAAGTAGTTCAGTAGTTCTTGAGGATCGATAAAATATTATATTTTGTATTTTTGTAGCTGTATTTGTATAAAAATCATTATATAAATTTGTAAATATATAATTAAAACAATGGAACGGTATTGTTGTTGTTGTTGTTGCTGCTGCTTTGGCAAGTAGGAGCAACAGCATGTATCAATGCTCCACACATGCTCCATCGTCACTTTCTAGCCTAACTGTTAACTAATTAACATGTGCAATATTTTAGAAACCCGTACCCTATGACACAATATTTCGGCTTGGTTTATGGCTGCACTGTCAAATTGTACAAAAACACTCAAGTGCTTATGAAACAGTTTTGTAGTATAACAATTGAGTCTTTAGTCGATTATCTACAACCGAAAAAATTGCTGACAGATGTCTAGTTACTGTGCGTCTGCTGACGACTAGCGTTGGGGTTAGGGATGGTTCGAATTTGATGCTAGCAGGCCATCTTGAAAAATCCACACTTAAAACTATTACATCTACAGATCACTATTAGAATAATTCCTAGTCCTAGGTTTTCCTAGGACTAGGAATTATTCTGCTAGGACTAGGACAGAAGTGCTACTCGGGATTGCCAATTAAGTTTGCCTATGTCGGTCTAAAACGTTGCACTTTTTCGGTTTCAAAGTAAGTTCAAGATGTTTTGGCTGGACAGCTTTTTCCGTACGTTCTAAGATATTTCCTCACGGTCCAGAATCGATTATCCTATTATTTAGATGCCAAGCGTAATTAGAAAAGACCCAACTCTAAGTAACAAAATGATGTGTACCTGAAATTTTGTAATAAGCAAAATGAAGACTGGGGACTGTTTGAAACTGTGGATGTCTTGATTGAACCTACGGTTGCATTTGCTGCAGTACTCGACGAAATACATTGCCATATCGTAGTTCGGTTTGAAAGATCTTCTTTCTGCAACACTGGCTCTTCGTTAAGAAAAGTTTTTACATAAACGTTACGACAACGCGATGTTAGCATGCAGGTCGACCTATCGTGATTATGAATTTTTTTAAAGAGAACTTTATAGCAATCCTAGTCAATCTCCCGGAAGTTCTTGAAATGATGGTATAATATTAACATGTTTTAGGCAGCTTAACGCTGGTACAGGTAGAAACTTGTTGGTGAGGATACGTGCCTGAACGAAAGCAGTGTATTGGAAAACGCGCTTCCGGTGTCAATTGTCACGCAACTTTTTCGGCCAGGTCCTATTGAAGGAGTTCAAGCAGCGAGAAATAGCAAAAGCACTCCAAACGGAAGAGTGCTTGTTTGAAGCAGATTCCCTCGGAGATGCCCCAGAAGAGGTCGCGATAGTACTCAGGCTTATCCAGCCGTTGGCGTTGCTGCAGACGCAGTCAGTTTCAGATGTGCTACATTTAGCCTATACCATTGTATTTTTTAATCAACAGCTAATTAGCCAAAATTTTCCTATTGGCACTTTATAATTAAAGATCACTTTGTGCTTATTTGGCGAAGCATAGAAACGTTCATAGATCCTGTTTTGCACAGGCTTAAGTTCTCTTCAAATCGACTTTACCGAAAATATAACCTAAACAAGTTCAAATAGCGCTCATTGAAAATATGAGTGAACTTAATGAGTAAGTTATTGTCGATATTCCAATTTCCAGGTCGATCTTTTTCTCTTAATGAGAATGATCGGATGTAATTTGCGGGAGTAGCCTGTCAGCAATCAGAATAAAGGTGTTATGTCTATGGAAAAATTCTTCGCTTAGTTTCCTCAGCTATTAAGCCAGTCTGGTTCTATTTCGTAGGGAACACACCGCACCGAGTTCGAGTCGACCTAAAGGCTTTGATCAAAAATGAATTTTTGGCGATTGGTTTAGAATCAGGCTCTACAGTAATGTCGCATCGCGAAATCTCGATTATTTATTAAAATGCAAAGTTAAAATCGTACTGAATGTTTGGTGATGATTCCTTGCTCCCCGATATTTTACTTATATAGTCGATTATACGCTGCATATAAGCGTAGACTCGAATAAGCAGAAATCAAGTGATAAACGAAAGAAACGGTTGTATTTCTTTATGTAGACATCAAGGTACGTAGTAGTTACAAATAACCGCGATGGCTAACGGTCTCGGGGCCGTAAAATGATCGTTTCACGTCGACGCAGAACGAGTGTATATTGCTTAGGTTCAAAAATAATTTTTCAAAATCTCTTTGAAGATCTTAATATTTCTTGTTAAAGGTATTATTCGGAACACGAATTGATAGGCCCAAAGTTCAGGCTATCAACAGCTAGGTGGCTTGCGCAATGAATTTCTGCAGGGTACTTGCGTTCATTGTTACTCCTCATATAGCTCGATCTATTCCATTATTACGTAAAGTAATGAAAGATCTGAGATCATGTGGGATCTAAGTTTAGATATTGTATTTCGCTACATTTGATGATCACTATTGACGTTACAAAGGATTATACTTCTCATAGTTATGAGTAGTAATATATAAAATCATATGTAGCGCAAACAATTATATTCCGAGAAGAAATCTCATTAAATCGTCCTATTGAAACTGAGGTGCTTATATCATAGTTTTGGACGGAGGTCTAATAAAAATTGCATTTTCGATCGTTCCGAGCTAGTTTTTTGGAGTGCGATAATTTTGTAGAATACTAGAGTCTTGCAGTATTTACTTAAGAAGAAAAAACGACGAGTTGATAATTTATTCTATGATCAAATATAAACTTGTTTTTTAGAGGCAAACATCGAAGCACTTCTTACAGAGATCGTATCTAAACCTGTGGTCATTCGGGGTTTCTCGTACTTGATTCAGACCTGTGAACAGAGACCTATTGTTACAAGGATCACAATGACTACGTTAGTTTTGTCTGTCACTTCTCGCACTTAGTCCTAACTGAAAAAGAATATATCTTTAACAACAGAATCCATAAAAGGGAGAAATCAATAGAAATATCCAGCAGCTTTGGATAGAAACGTGAGAAATATCAGTTCATGTAGTACATAGAAAGTCTTCAGCTTGAACTTGTTGTTTCAATAACCGGTAAATTCTCGAGCATAACGTTCTATGTCGAAAAAAAAAATTGTGTCGAGCTGATGTTCTGAGATCTATGGCAATCGATACCCGACAGTGGAGTGGTCAACATTACATTTGTCTTTGACTAAAAGTTCGGTTTGTCTCCGAGTGCAGATGAGAGTGCAAACTTTGATTTTGAAACGTAGCTTTATCTCGAAGCCCTTCGAACCGGAAGGACCAGATATGTTAACCAATGCAACTTCATATTCATATTTTCAACTACAAAACAATGGCAATCTGTTTTTGTAAAATATCAAAGCTTATTCTGCCTATAGAGACAAACATGGAGAAGAGTGTACCTGACCACCGTACATGAATAAGATTTTGTCGAATTATACAAACCGTCTTACATGATGATTGAAACGTGCATTCTATAGCTCTGCCAGGCTTGAAATATAGATACTAATA
The DNA here is from genome assembly GCF_002443255.2 of Varroa destructor. NCBI lineage: Eukaryota > Metazoa > Arthropoda > Arachnida > Mesostigmata > Varroidae > Varroa > Varroa destructor. The sequence continues at coordinate 12,552,211 of NW_019211456.1, forward strand.
GGGTAACTGAATGTTGCGTAGTAAAATTTGCCAGATGCATCTAAGGCTGAACATACGTGTAACACAGTTAAAAGGAAACTGTAGTTTTTCTGATGAGATGACCATGTTTAACTATGTATGCAGAAAACCGCAAGTTATTACCATATGTTACGATAATAAACGTTTCTAATGTATCGAACGTCGCTTTAGCTCGGATCACCGTTTCCGGCTTTAATAAAACAGAACTAAATCGATTGTTCAAACATTCCCAAAGCTTTTCCAACAACCGATTTTGTTCATTCTGTATCTGCATCTTCTTATTCTAGAGGCTATTTCAATAACTAAGAACTAGTCCGTCTTCTCTTGATTGAAGGTATATTAACTACACCAGTAGAGCCCGTAATGCTTTGCTAATTTATGCATTTTCGTATAATAACCCACGCGGCGAAATATTTCGTGTTTTCAAAACAACTGACTTCGTACTTTGGCCACATAATATTTAGGGCGCATTGAGTAAACCAGCAAGAAACAACTGCGAGTAAATGGTTAACAGACGTTTCTCGGTAGGTATTTAATTATTTACTTTAGTCTAGAATTTAAAACTCGTGAATACTATATGAAAATTTTGTCATACCAAAGTGATGGAAGATTAGATTGACTAGGGGACGCCTACCGTTGAAGATTCCCCTAGACGATGATAGATCATACAGTGGACAAGATGGTGAGCACCTTTCCCGCCCATTAAGGGATCAAGTTGGCCCAGGTTTTAAGGATACCACCCAACTTTAGTATCGTAGCATCAATTATTTTCTTTTGCAGGTCAGTTCATATGCTTCCTTAGCTTACTTCTTACGCTCCCTTTGGAAAAAGAGCCCGTTCAAAGGGCAATAGAATAAATGCTGCGCCGTATGTATAAATAGTAGTTAAAGTAAATGGATAAACCTTATTTATAGTGAGGCAGAAAGCCTTTTCGATAGTTTCAACAGAAGTTAGTGAGACCTGCTTGCTTGAAGTCAGTCGAAAGACCGCTTTCACAAACAGGCCGATTAAAGAAATCTTTTCTCCACACGTCTTTGTTGTGTCGCTCTTTAAGTCCAAATCCACGGATCGAGTCCCCTAGAGGCCAGAAGTAACGCTAAGTTGCCTTTAGAAAACCTCTAATATGCAAAGTTCGGGCTAACGTGTGTTATTAATTAGGATAACGGCAAACAATATTACAAAAAGTTAAGATCGGCGACAGCCTGCCTAAGTTTAATTTTTGTGAAACAACCCTTTTATAATTAATTGCTTTCCCTATACGAGCATAATAGAAGTAATACGTGAGCATGTAGACTAAGTTGTTATTACCTTGACAATTCAGTCAGGACTGCAAAATTATTTGTATGGTCACAATGAGCAAAACGGTACGGTCGATTTCTCAGGAGTCGTTGATGCGACAAAATTTTTTATTGTCACCCATAAAGGATATTGGCAGGAGTATAGCTGTAGATCAACAGGCCCGATGCAGGCGCCCTCGGTGTATATCTGACATGGTTCAGTGTCAGTTCGACACAAGTAACGTTTATTGAAAACAGAAACACTCAAGGGAAAATGAACAATAAAAAATACGCTGAGTGAACCGCTGCTGTGAATTTATTGCAACCAACGGGGCGAGAACTGACAGAAGGGCATGAGGCAGGAATACAGTCGGGTGAGGCAAAGTTCTTCAAAGATTTTATATAAAGTAGCGTCGTAGGACTCTGGCGTACCCAATGGAGGTTCCAAAGTAAATGTAATTTCCGTTGGATTCTCTAGACCTGATCTCAAAAATTGAGCCTCAATTATACGACAATATTCCTTAACCAAAGATCTATAGAACACACATATTCAGGTATTGAAATCCTATTATATATAGATATCACCCTTTCGGGGTTCAGCTAACAAAATTCAAAAATCTTCTCGATAAAGACGGAAATCTACTTCGTCATATAACTTTAATTTTAAACTTGATCTTATGATAATAAATTGCTTGCCAGTGATTGCTTCTATGACTTTGATCTTACCAAATAAAATTTACCGGTAACCGTAGGTATATTGATAGAGCGAATTACATGTTCGCTATAAATCAATTTTTTGGATAGAAGTTTCTGCTAATCACTTCTTTTCATCAGAAGAGTTGGAAATATTAGTGGGTTTCACAAAGACGCCTCTTACAGGTCGTTTATTTAGGTCTCGATTGTGAAAGTCGTAATATCCCAGCGGTGTAATATCCAGGTGTTATATACATGTACTTGAACGTTGTCAAGAGTTGATTCAAAAAAACTTATTTTAGAGTCATGTCCTATTTCTTATTACATTTGCATTCGCAGAAGTTTTTATGGATTCGAATTTATGGAATGTAGGTTTTAGGTGATAAGGCACGCCTCAGCTATATGAGGGTCATTCTAGGTCGACTGTGACGGTTGCAGTATGTTAAAAAGGGGACTCTAAATGTCGCAAGTTTACCTTTGTGCGGTCTTCGTTAGTCGGTTTTTCCCAAGATACGCCCAATCTGCATTCTAAGGTTAATTAGTAAGTGGATAAGTAGGAACAAGGCCATATTTCGTCTGAGTGAGCCGTACTAACACGGTGATGCGATGATAGTTAACGAATGGCATAGTCTGTGACCTTAGAATTCTGGGACAATCCTAAACTATGCGGCACGCCAATATATATATATATATAGAGCACGGCAATGTTGTGATCCTCACTACTTTTACAGAATTCCTTATCATAGTTGATATCGGTTTCAGAATAGGTAAGTGTCTTTGAGTAAAATGGAAGTTTAATACCAGCAATTAGGCTGTAGAAACACTTTCAGTAATAATTTCAGACGGCGCATTTCGAAATGTACAGATTGCTGAGAACAGATGGCACACACAACTTGTACCATATACAATGTTGATTTGTTTGAAATATTTCCAAACAATCATATTAGGCACTTTATTTTTCCTAAGCTATGCACATATTGCGAGCCAGTTCTAAATGGCTCTAAAAGTATTAGGGTTCATAAGGCTGTGGATATGGTGTTCCCTTGAGCAGACGTATGAGTGATTAATTGTGGTGTACTCATACCATAGTAAAAAAATTGCTACCCTCATGGAATAGCAATTGGACATTTGACAAGAGTAAGACCAACCGCAGTGGGGTCTTTTTCGAAACCTTTGATAATGTAATGGTGCGTCAGCCTGGCGTAGATAACGACCGGCTGTAGAAACACGCAATTCATTGGATCCGACTCTAAAGTTGGTTGAAGACTCAAGTGTACACTTGAATTCTCCAGTCAATGACCTACGAGGCGCATCCTGCTCAAAGCCATATTGCATCCACCAACCAATGTCCTCGCGTTGAACTTCGTAAGGCTTATCAGGTCAGATTAGACCTAATAACTGCTCGCCAGCTTTCAGCTTTTCCAGGCAGCATGCATTACAGGTAACCATTACAAGTTGCAATGATTGTTTTACCAACATAACTTACCTATCTAATATAATGAGAGATAGTTCACTTTCCATCAAGAAAAACAATCATGCTTAGAACAGCTGATCCGTTTAGGTCGTATGATATTACGAAGCATAGATAATAACTAGTTTTGTGTTAAAAAACCTCGATTAAACTTCTGAACTTGCTAAGGCTTGTCTCAAATATAAAGAAATCACACTAGTTATATAATTGAAAAATATGCTTTAGGAAGGTGAAGAACACCGTAAATGTGACCCAGGACAAGTGATGGCCACCAAAAGTTTGCACATTGAATGCATGCACAATATACGAATAGGCTAATGTTAATATGATAATTACCAAAAAATATAATTTATAGCCACTTTTACCGTCTTTAACATTGTTACAAAATTTTAGTTATGATTGAGTCTTATGACGATAAAGGCAATCCTTCGAACAATTGACGGAGGACTTTATTTCTGCCAGAGCCTAAATAGCGCGAGAAACGTAATTCCAACTCAGTTTTGATAAAAAGCTTAGATTTGTGTGTTTACTAACTATGTTGTGATAGGCTTAGCCAGACGATTTCGGACATTTGTGAGCTAAGCGTTTTGTTTTTAGCGCTGATGCGAAGTGTAACATTGACCCGGCGGCTGCCGATGGAGAATCCTCTTTATAAGCGTCACTAAAATAAACCCTACTCTTTACAATCCGTAAGCAAACATACACGTATATCTATCAGGACCTGCAAAAGACACAAACAATACGGAGCCTACAATCTCGTTGACCTTGATCGGCTTCTCTTAGAACTCAGACCACATTTTGAGAATTGAATTTGATGGAAATATCTTATTTATTACAAATAAAGGAATCTTATAGGGAATCGTGGTCGTACATGTGGCAAAATTTGGTTGATGCTATTTTCGGCAAGAACTGGTGCCACGGCAAAAAAATATATACAGGTTTACTTGTCAACAAGTACTCATTAAGATTAATTTAATTTAAAACAATATATAAATTAATATTCTTATATCGTTGTGCCATATAATTCCACAAAGTAGGGTCGAATATACCTTTTGCGTGTCAGCTTTCTGAATAATTCTAGCCTGGCATTTAGAGAGCTGACTGCCATATTTTCTAGTTTACCCGCAGTTTGATAAGTTATTGAAAGCGTCTCATTGTCTTATGGGTTATCATCTGCTTAGTAGACTGATTGCGGTAACAAAGAGGGCTTTCTATGTTACCAGATTGTATCTAATAGTACAAACAAAGAGCCCTATTAATAGTTACTGTGTACTTTGTAACCACTTCACTTCGCAGAGATCATCTGCGGTAAGCACGCCACTGATTTAGCTTACTGGACATACGGCCTTTTTTTTTTTAAATACATTTTATTGTTTCATTTCCATTAAGTGTTTAAGTGAGAGGTGCATAGTTTAATACCTGTGTACATACACTAACTTTTGAGTTGTGTTAATTTTTCAATATTTTATCCAACACTTATCTACCTTATTTCCAATAAGCCACTTTTAGCATTGTTATGTCCGTGTCGAATGAAAATCAAGAGTTGGTATTTGGGGTCAGTGTTTTTGTTTTTACTGTTTCCGAATCTGGTAGGCTTAGGTGCGTTGACAGGAAGCAAACTTAGTCACACAACCAATGGTTAGACCCCTCATTACATCAGTAAAAGTCAATCTAATGGAAAATTCCATCAGTTCTGTTAATCTTTTTTGTTTTACTAGTGTCAGCTTTAAATTTCGGACTATATAATACTTTAAACTTGCATTAGAAGGTCAAGCGTATTGCTTCTTCAAAAAAAAAATATTATAGTTTCCAATAAAGAGGATTCTAAACAAGTTCCTGTTTATTGTGCATTAAGTACTGCGAGCGTACAAATCTTGCTTTCCAACGCTGTGCGGGGTCAGCGTGCCCATCCATATTTCCTCTGCAGTAATCTAGGCTTATTCGTCATAATGGCTCGTGCAAAAAAATGCGAGCTGCTTTATTTCAACTACCTACTATTTATCACATCCAAAACTCTTCTGAGAGTTCCTACTTCATGCATCTTACGACTACAGATACCGATTCCGCAGAAGTATCAATGACACCTTGAAAGGGAACTCGGTTTCAAGATATTCTCTACTTAACACCACAATAATTTTCGGCACATTCAGATTCAGCTTCGATCCGGGTTATCAGATGAAGCTGAAACTTATGTCTTATGATATCATGCATCTCAAGCAATTTTTCCGCTGATTTTAGGCTTTCTTTAAATTCTTTTTGCTCGGAAAAGGCAGCAACCTGCGTGTTACTAGCTGCTTTACATACCTCGCGTAGTATGACGCACTCCTAAATCTTAAATGCCCCGCTTCCCCAGGAATCTCAACAAAGACGCTTTGCAATGCGACTTCGTAGCTTCTAATGGCGTCTGCGCTAATCAGCGTTATATTTGCCCACATTGAAACGAAATTATCCGTTAGTTAGTATTGTGCTTTTTTTTCTACAAGGTTAATTGACTATTCTTTCAGTGTTTTTGCGACAATTTGACAGAGAAAGTGCCATTTTGACATTAGTCAAAGATGCTTAATGCAACGTCTTTCCCATGCCACAACTCGATCGAAGCACAATAGGCTTAACTATATACTTATAGATAAAGACGCCTGAAATAGCGAATGGCCATCGATTGCGAGTCGCTGTTTTTGTTTATATCAGCAAATTGCGCTTTAAACGTCCACACGATTCGATCTTTGGCCGTTTTTTAGTGCCACGACCGAGCTCGATAAACACATTCTATTGGCTTTAAGATCAATACCAGTTCGTTGCCAATTCACCTGAGGCAATGAGTCAAGTCCAGTGAATTCTACAGATATTTAGACTCGAAGTTTAGCTCTGCTTGTGTAACTTTACCCTCAACTCAGAGACGTCATTAGTTTAATTATGACGATGATGTTCTGTGTCTGCTTTGTTTTTACACAAAATAGCTCCTCTTTTTTAAGGAACAGAGCTTTTTAATAAATCATATCGCTATCACTAAGTACGCTGACTTCCTGTAAAGTGAAGCGATTTTTTTTTTCTTGGTATTTTCACCACACACTGCCGTCGTATATCCGAAAACCTTAGTTTCGTGCGAAAAAAAAGCTAGCTAGTAAGAAAAATCTGTACTGATCAGCTTTCTCGCATCGTCCTGAAAACCGTCTTCTGAGCCCAAAAATGCAATATCTAGTCTCCTAAACGTCAGGTATATTGAGGAACCAATAGGTTAGACGCAATGGCGGAAACACGTTCACTGTAAACCCTCTTAATGCACTAGACGAGCGCTGGTGCACGACCTGTACTCGAAATATTTTGATGGCTGCAGGCGATACACGTCCAAACGTAGAAAACTATGGCGAAGCATGGCTTGAAGAGCATTTTCCCTGGAGCAAATTGCTTTTTCGGCAACGAGAACTATGATTGTAGCTATCCTCCCGTGAATGAGCCAACATTTTACCTTGTATCCACGAGTAGGACCTTTTATCTAACGAAAGTTCATCCCATAGCGGTCAAAATCATTTAATTGGAGCAACGCCAAAAGGCTGTCACGGATCAGCTTGATGTGGGCAAAGTGAGAGTTCAAGCTGACAATTTCACACGGCGAATTCGCCGCCAAAGAGGGCGGTAGAAGTGATGGAAGACGCGACAGAAAAAGAAAGACAGCGTATGAGGAAAAATAGGTCTGCTTGACGACGATCCAACCGGATCCACTCAATCCGATATACTGGCAAGGGTTGGAATCGCTAAGAAATCAAAAGGAAGAATGGCCAAAGGCCAATATATGGCTCTTTGAAAGCCGTCCATAATGAAGTCCTGACACACACCAACAACAGCATCTTCGGATGCGAGCTGAATCGTCTATGGCTATGTAAGGTTGAAATCATCGGTTACTGCGAATCTCGATCAAACAGTTGTGTCATCTAATTTATAATTCAATAAATTATTTGCACCTAATGTTAAATAATGTTTGGAAATTACAGTGTTTTTTTCTTTCGAAACGAGGAATTTGTAACAGAAATTGCTGGAGCTCAAATCCTCGACATTGCGTACCTTCAAACGTGGTTCCAGTAGTAAAGATTTGTCTTTATCAAAAATATAACCCATCACATTTCCAGTGATCTTAATAAATCCAAATAACATCTGTAGTAAGTGGGTGTAGTTTGGGTCGTAGTCGGGATTAATCATATGATTAGCATATATACCGTTATGAGTGTACTTTTGCGAAAACTTCACCATTCTGGGCCAGTAATTCACTTCAGCCTAGGACAATGGGAAACAGTAAGGGGTAATCGTTAGGAGTTACTTGCAGTACATCGATGCACACGTGCTGAATGGCATCATCTTCTATAGCGGAGTAAAAGTCACGCTTACGGTGAAGAATTTATATCGGCGCCTTGGTTAGTTTAGTAATTGGTCCCTACCATTTTTCTATAAAGTCTTTCAGCTGTAAATCATCATAATACTATTGGAAGATGGTGAAGTCTACTGTCAGGTTCAGATCGAAAATGATGTGTTAAGTACGTGATGGACAACTTAAGTTAGCAACAACGACAATGTTCCATAGTGTGATCTCAACAATAGTATAAAGAACGGTAGTAAGGAATACCTCAATGCTTAGCCCGTAACTCGTTATGACAAACTGTTGGTAACAAAAAATCCTAGGTACATCTTTTCCTATTGCCTAGGTACATCTCACAGCTGCGGTGCTACCAAAACGGAAATAGTTTGTAACTGCAGTGCGCAAAATAGGTGGCTTGTCATCTTGAATTTGAGTCGAACGATACCTTGCTTGATAGAGCCATAAGTTGATATAAATACATTAATTCTGATATTTTGATACGAGCTATTGAGACAGTATTTGGAGTGATGTTGCCCGCAGCCTTATAAGCGTTGAACGCAATCCTCAAAGACGGTACTTCTCCAAAAGTCCGTAGCTGTGAGCCGTTATAGTACTATCCTAATTGACGTGTCGACTCAGTCAACAAACATAAGAATAACATAATAAACCGGATAAGACAGGCGCGAGTATGTCAACAGGGCTTTTGTCAAGGTCTTCGTCTATGACTGTTAATACTTAGATGGCGAGAGATTTCAAGAAAGCATCACTTACTAATACAATTGGCAAAAAAAAGCGTTTGATTTGATCGTGGATAGCTTTAATACTAAAGTAGGCTAATGTAATGTGTTGATTTAGAATAAATCGTTCCGCTTCAGTCTGCCCAATTACGTGCTGCCAGTTGTCTACTAGCTTTAACCATAGAGTCTACTGCAGCAGTTAGCGCACCCATGAGGTAAAAGGCCCATCGGAACAAACCAGTTACTCACAGTTTTACATAATAACGTGTACAGATTAAATACATCACTTAAACGGATAATGCTTGTAGTGATTTTATTTAATCGTATTAAATAAGTCCTTTTACGATGGGTTTCGTTGGGGGCTAGAGACACGCGCGCATTGTTTCGCATGCATCGAGTTTGATGAAAGCTGAACTGGGCGGCGTAAGTCCTTGCATACTGCAACACCAGCTCCATTTCTGTCGCTGACGTACTTTTTGAGGAACGTGTATTCGAGTCATTAAAATGCCCTAGTTGAAGAAAGGACGATACAACGTTGACAGCGTAAGGCTATTCAGGACGAAAGTAGAAAACAGAATGCGAGGCAGACGTTGTACATCTGAGCTAAAAAATCAAATTGGGCCTTCGCGAACGAGCAATCTAAAAATCAAGCTATTCCCGACAGGTGAAAGCGTGACGTTGCTTTATAGTGAAGTGGGTGAAACCTTTGTTTTCGCACATTCATTGTAACGTTGAGAATATGTCGTCAGAGAAGAGAATCTCCATTATAGCTGTTTGTTGATTGTTCGGGGAAGACTGTTGATAAATAAGGCCGATATGTACACGTGGGCATGTTATAATGTCATTTAGTTTGATTAGAAGGCTACGGAAGTTTGCCGGCTGCAACCGGCATAAATTAATCCTTTTAACGACTTTCGGGTGTGCAGCAGATCGAGAAGCCACGTTAAGTATTTGCAAAAGATACCCAACGACCGGCTACAGAAACTACCGATATCTGTGACAGCGAAGCTTATATTTTTGAATTTGTACCACCTCGGCAATTGAATGTTGGGCCGAACTGTACTTCACTCAAGCGTCGAAACGTTTGTTCACCTCAACGGAATGGACGCTTTAGGAGAAATAATTATGTTACACTGACGTAACTGGCGTAACTGCTGCTCCATGCCTTCATGCTTCAATACAGCAATGTTCGTTCTGATTTTCCTCGAAGCGCAGTATCTTTATAAGTCTTAGAACGCTTAGCTTAGAAACGTGAATTGCTTAATGGCGACCTCGCAAGCCCAATCTTGCATCCTGTAAACAAATACAGTCGCTTTTTTATTTTTCCTATTCAAAACGCATAAAATAAGCAAAATAATTAAACACTGGAACAGACTGTATGAACAGCTACAAGCTTGAAGCGTTGAATGAATTGAAGGACATTCGGGTTATGAACCATACACTTATATTCTAAATGGATTTAATGGATGTGTCATAGCATATAATTGAAAAATTCAGAATTATTACAATCATCTCGTTGTCCAACTAGCAAATCTTATCGTATCACAACTAGTAGCTGATAAATAAAAAGTTCACAAAATCGCACTATTTATAAGATGTTATAAAAAGTTCATGCTTCGATAAGTTTCGAGCATTAGCTGAACGTTCTTGTAAATAGTTTCTTGTTTTGAAGCGCCAATAGGCCAGACCGTGAAACCTGAACGGCCAAATAATTTCAGACATTCTACTAGTCGAAGATGGGATGCTCAGAAACTCAATCGTCAAGGACCGGATCCTTAAATTTGCGTTTCTGACACTCGCTGAAGCTTTTCATAGGAATGTCCATAAAAAAGGACACGAATACTTGAACCGGCGTAAACAAGGAAAAGGCGAACGTTCGAAACCGCCTAAAGCAAAGTAGTATTTCTGTAAGTACTGCGCACACCCTTCGAAGGCGAGTTCAATATCTGTTTCTTGTTCTGTTCTAGGAAGCCTTATCATCACCTCTACCCAAGGTTGAGTCGGGTAGCAACAACATAAGTCAATTAATTGCAGGTTGTTCCGTTATAAAGATCTCTGACGCATTTTAGACCCCCACCCACAAGTGTATAACAACCATAACCAATATCGGAAAGCTCAGAATAAATGTATGTTTTCGCAATAGCTGGTTTTCTCTAGTCAATGTATGACTCTCGACTATTGAGGTCAACTACTATATTATTCGAAGTGGGTTATAATTACAACTATATTCAATACACAATCGTAAGCACCATGTTTTTACTCTTTTTCCTAAACTGCGTTTATTGAAACCTGCGTCTAAAATCTGCGTCTGTTAAAACGACAAGGTTTACTATTATAAGGTAAAACATTTCTGATTTCTCCCGTTTATTTCTAAAAGTCCAATTAAAACGAATACGTGTTAGCTCACGCTCTGATTATACGACATTAAACGTCTCCGCTCTCACTTCCAAAGCCCGTGCATGTCGAACTCTAGAAGGAATCACTACCTCAAAGGCTCTTCATCCTTCCGAAGGTGTGAATATGTGAGCTAAACAGGATCTCCGAAAACATTGTGGAAGTAGTTTAAAGTACCACGAAAGGTAATTTCTAGGCAACAGTTGCTGTGAATACTGATTTCCAATGGTTGTAGACCAGGGCAATCCGATTTGACTAGATGATGTTCGCACATTAATTATTGGATTTTCCTATACATTAGGCAGACGGACGATCGACCCTTATCCGCGCAGTAAACCACGATGACGATTATTTGCACGCGGTAATTCTGTATATTGTGTAAAAAAAGTGCCACACACAAAAAACTGTGTGTGGAAGTATGGCATGCCATTATAGTTTTTGGTGGAATCTACAGGCACGAACTTTCTGTGAATCACAAACATCGTAGTTACGCAACTTCCCTATGTTGACCCTTTAGCACTATCGGCATACTAGTACATATTCTCCTCTTACAGGAGGTATATCTTTTTTTTTGCCTAGGACTCTAGTGGCCTACTATCTCAGGTCGTAGCCGTTAATTCCTTACTGCGAAAATACGTCTTTTGTGCGAAGAGTCTTAGAATGAATATTTTATTCGGTGTCCGAAATTGAAAACGGTATATTTGCCTCAGATATAACCATTGTTATCCTCAATCAAGTTCCCATATCCGCAGTCTCCGTATCTCACACACTTGTGAATATAATACGCTAATTTCATAAGTATTCCTATAACTTATGCCTGTTCAATTCTGCAAGCAGCCATCGGCAATTGAAACACGTTCACTAATGTATTCCATTAGATAAAGCGGTCTTTTTTACAAACAAACCCCGCACTGCAACCCAAAATGCAGGGGCTAAACCTCTCATAAAACGGGCCGAGTGACACTGACAGTTATTTTACCGAGTGCAAAACAATTTGCTTTTAATGTAAACTGTGATTTTGACTTGACTTTATGAGTATACTGATGTTTTCTTTGTAAGGCTCCTGCATCAGTCAGTCTACGGAAGTGGTTGCACATTCGCCTGCTATACTCCCGGCAGAAATGGGAGAATTTCTTAGTGCGCTATATTAGTATTCTTCCAGCCAATACGCACGGCGCCATTGCATTCAGCACGTCTGTGCTTGCATGACCCTAAAGCTTGGCCACTTCTGTTTAAAAGCAATTGTCCGGAACATTTGAAATAACTATTCTTTTCCATTCGGTCTAGAAAGCATCTTCAGAGAAGACGGAAGGTGGTGCCCGATCGACTTAATAACAGTAAAATGTACTCCTTAGGGGTATTTATAGGAGATGAAGTTGTCCGAACAATTGAACAATGGAACCTCAGCTAATTCTGGACGTTCTGTCTTGGCCTATTTGGCAGGCTGATGAAGGTAAGCATACCAAGTGGAAGTAAGCAGTAATCAAACGTATGTGCGAAGGCACTATATCAGATGTTTTATTTCTCTAGACATAAACACGGTCAAGGGTGTGATCACGAACCGCTTGAGGAATACACCTATGCAGCAACGTGGAAGATTTGTAACGAGTCGCCAAGATTTGTGGGCCCCGGATATTGATTTGGTTTAAGGTAGGATTCTGTGTACAGGACCGTGTGAAAATCTCACACGCCAGTATCGGTATTTCCGCTATTAGATTTTCTTTCGTAGATTTAAATCAGAAAATTCTAGTATAAGGTCGCGCAGGGGCCTGGTCAAGAATTTGGAAGAGTATGGACGCCATATGTAATAAACAGGATAAATCATCGGAAAAACTTCTACCTAGTAACTACAAGAACTCCGTTACTGCATTTCTTGGCGATATTGACCTTACGTGAAACAATTTTGTACTTACGAGATTCAGCTGATGCACCCTGCTTCGATGTATCTTCGGAACTAAAAAAAAATACCTTCTACAAATGCATGAAACACGTTGTATAAGGTTGCTTAGTATGAAGTGTCGCATAATAAACTTTAACTTTTTGAATTTATTTCATGACTTAATGATTTTATTTCTAATTAAAATATGCTATTGATATCTATGCTGTCTGCCGGCTAGTAAGTTACTTATTCCACTGATGTAAAAATTCGGTCGACGACCGTCCGCAAATTTCGAAGGTCGGTACCGACACGATGCTCAGATATTTCCTCTGTTGTCAAAAAAACCTATGGAAGCAATGTCTGGCGAGTATGCGTATACGACATGTTTGCCACCTAAGCTAAGCTTCTTGTAGTATGAGAATTAAAGTGCTTTACCCCTGCTCACTAATTATGTCTGTTTTTTTCATTGTATCCTCATATTCTCGACAACGTACTTTGCCCATGATCGAAGAAGTGGGACTCATAAAGTCTACTAAATAACAACTTAACCTACCCTAATTATCGCAGTAGATACCATAAGCCTTTGCAGGTGCACATTTTGTTCTGCTGGTTAAATTGCATTTGCAATTATCGTATAAATTCCGTTTTTTTTTTACAACAAGTCACCATTTGGGGTAACAAGAAAGCAAACGTCCCAGTAATATAGCATCGAAATTGTTATTAATTCGACCGAAGTGAATTAGAGGTGGAGATACCTAACTTTTGTGTGTTTTAAGGCACGAAAGCTTTGTTATTCATCTCTGCAAGGTATGTTTTGCGATACTTATTCTCGAGCTTAAATGTAAACATAAACAGTAGAGTTTCTACCGAATACAAAGTTTATACGGTAAATTTTCGCCACTTCTGAAATGAAACTCATACTCTTAAATCACTTGACTTTTTCGATTTTCCACGGTTCACTATAACTATACTACATGCTCAGGTGAAGGATTTCAGATTTCAAAGAAAATAAGTGCACCTCAAATTCAAAAGCAAACAGGCCTTCTGCCTCTTATGGGAGTAAATAAAATCTTCTATGAAGTGATTCGGAGGAAATAGTTTTTTTTTTTTTTTTTTTTTTTGACAAATGGCATCGCTGTCCAGACGCAATATTTGACTTTTTGCTGAAAAGTACTTACTAAAAACTTTTTTTTTATTTAATTGTCCATTCCTGTCGGAATTCAAAAACCCATCTCTAAAGCGCAAAAGGTAACGCAAACTGTGGTAAAAGCTCACTACGAAGACGTTAATTGCAGGCCCACCATTCTTGGAAATCCTGTAATGGACCAATAGCCCACTATTTGTCTTAGGAGTTAACGGATGTAAGATATACATGGTCAAACAACCGAGTTCTACTCTAAACACATCCCTTCGGCAATAAATGGCCTTTCCTGCTACAAAAAACCTCTACACGGCTATTGCTATAGAAGTTGGCCAGAAGGTGCGCCGAGGTTCCTTCCTTTGATCTCTGTGGATAAAAGGACTCGTCAGACCTACATTAATCGGCAAAATATCGTAGCCGGTTCAGAGAAGGTCCGTATAGCGGTGATATAACATTGGCGCGCATCAGTGAACCTGACATTGGACAATGAAAAAATCCATAGGTTAACGAAAGCTGGGGTAATGTGAGAGCAACAACACGTCTGATAAGATACTATTCATTAATTTTGACGATTGTTGAGCCGTTATTAGTCGAGTTAGAACGATGACAAAGATCTATGAGATGCACGCCGCTCGAAGGAAAATGGGTTACACAATTTGATGGCTTAAGCACGCCTTTGAAAAATAGCTCACAGTTTAAGCACAGCGTAGGTAGCGAGCGGTTCGGCTGCTTTTGTTTTCTAATTCACAATCTAGGTGGTATCATAGCTCCACTATTAGAAATCACGACATTCGGATGAGACAGAAGAAATTGTCAAAAATTGGCGGGAGTTGCTTCGCTAGACGTTCGGTTCGGATATTCTCAGGTATATGGTAGGTTCCAGGGGCACGGATCTGTTTTTGCCAAATATATAACCGGTCACATGACCGGTACTTTCAACAACTCCAAATAAATAGCTTCTTACACGAGTAAAACTTTTATCGTTGGAGACATTTTTCAAGTACTTAAAAAGCTTAATCTAATAGCTTTTTTCGACTAGAGCAATTGATACTTAAAATTAGGGAACTGCGACGCACCACTGCGAACGCGACTATGGACATAGAATTCCATCATGGAACGGCTGCCATGTGTACGGCAAGGAATTCATATAAGGATGCCATTTATCTAAACCATTCGTATTCATTCTTCGTTTATAATGTGCTTAATTTTCTAATTGAAGTTAATAAACAGAAAGAAGCCATACCTACTATCAAGTTTAGATCGAAAACGGTTCGCCAAGTAAGTTGCGAGAACATTGGATCAGCGGTCTAGCCTGCATTCTTTTGAGATAGGTCAACGATGCTCTGAGAAGAGGCCGTAAGGAATCCTTCGATGCCTAGCTTGTGATCTCTAATGTCGGCAAAGGCTTCTTGTATCGCAGGCAGTTGGTTGGGCTATAACGCTAGCAGAAAGAGTACGAGCGCGAATTGCAAAACCGCTTTGGAATACACGTTACTGCTTTCAGAAGCTATAATCCTGACTGCCTTGGAGTTGCAGTTGCGGGACAGTCTCGATTGGTACGAACGTTGCAGGACTTTAAACGGAGACCCAGTGAGAGTTGGGTTCCGACTTTAATTATACCACATATCTTACACAGCGCACCTTTCTATAACTGATAGCGTATGGACGATGGTCAAAGTTTGCACTGTCCAAGAACAAACTTCTTGGACCAGGCAACGCCTTTACTTGTGTGTGTGGGCATGTAGCACACGCTAAAAGAACAATATAT
>NW_019211456.1:12568036-12614993 GCF_002443255.2 Varroa destructor
TGACAAATCTGTCCATTTTAATTCAATAGTACATTTTTAACGATGTAAATACGGATCTGTTATCGTCGATTTATATCACGACATGACATGATGAAGTTATTGGGTGTCTACTTTGATCCCGCATTGTCCAATACCGACCCGACAATGCATTGCTGTGGACCTTAAGTGAATCTCTATAGTCTAGTGGTCTAAACGACCAACGAACGCTCTTGAAATATACAATGTCTCTGTGTCATGATAGGAGCGCCATAGTGCATTGCATATTTATTAAGCATTTAGAATATGACTTGTGCATTATGCCGATTGCGACATGGCAGTAATGATCGCCGTTTCTTGATTGCAATCTTCCCGATATGCTGTTCCAATATGGATAGCACTTCTGGGAAATGATGTAATATTTCATGACAGTTCCGATCCTGCAAGGCCTAACATGATAATCGCATCATATAAACTTGCTGTACACATAATAATGATGGTGGCCTTTTGCCGTCCATTTCTAAATCGCGCAGGAATTGAGAATCTTGTATGTTGAAGCTTATAAATAAAAGAAGAAAAAAAAAAAAAACTGTCCAGTCACGTAATCTAACACATCTTAAAACGCCGGTATGATTTTACTCTGGATTCTCAAACGAGCTACTACGTATAGTCCGACGGGATCAAACCTATGACGAAAATGCAAGAGTAACGTTTTTTGGTCAGGTGATCAAGGAACACTAAGGAAATTTAGCTGGCTCTAACATGAACCAGGATGTCGAAGTTATTTCTCTGTCAAATCATCTGTCCATACGTTGCAGACACGTCTCAAACTGTATCCGGAAACGTCCGGTTTTTTTAATCCAATTGTGTCTGAAATTATACAGTCAAGTAAAATTGCATCTTTATTTCGAATCGTAGTATAGTTCTACATATTATTTGTATACACAATGAATCGAAAAAAGCGTTTGTGTTGTTTATGATTTAAATGCAGGTGCTATTAGTGAATTATACTGTCTCACTGCCAACACAGAATTCATCGAGATCCTTTAAAAATATGCTAGAGAAAGTGGGTAATATAACCACACTTTGCAGAATTCCGCATTTATTTTTCAGCCTAGAGTTAGTTCCGTTTGATCTTTTTATCATTTGCTCATTATCTACCGTTATTCTAAGTTGATCAGATTCATGGCTATGTTCTCCATTTACAAATTAAAGAAGAAAATTTGTTAATTAGCTGTTTCCTGCTAAGTCTGTCGAGTGTCCTTCCCTTAGAAAAGAGTCCTTAAAGCAAAAAATGACAGCTGCCGCTTCTTAATGCTCTCCGTGGGACCGTGCCGTTACCGTTACATCTTCCTTGTTTCAAGTTGCTCTGAATCTCTGGAATTATTTAAAATTTTCTCTAGTAGTTTTTAGAAAGGCCAGACACTGCTGTTGACCCGGGGCTATTGCCTTCAGTCGCCGCCGTTTTAGGTGGAAGTACTGGTAACATCGGGTTATGTAGGAATATTTGTACAGGGTTTGTATATCTACCTGATATACACGGGGCCTGTGAAAAATATATAATATTTGGTGTATGTATGGACAATGTACGGACGTATGAGGTCAACATTTTACACTTGATGCGCTCGGTCTACGAGACTGTTCAAAGCAGGCACTTGAGCTCGTCATGCCCACTCCACCTGCGGCACATCCTATCTGGACGCATGTAGCGTCTGGCGAACGAAGGCCCCTGTACCACAAGGCTACGAAATCGCTTGTTAGCACAAAGCTCCATAGTGGTTTCACAAAGCAGCACTTTCCTAGTGTCGATGGGAAAAAATCGTAGATAATCAAGATTATGTATTTCTAAGATTCTAGACAGCCATGACCGTGAGTAAAGCTATCTTCAAACAGCTAATTTTTTGCCTCGATGGCTGGAACTGGATTGGCAGGTCGTAACGGAACCAAAACTAGTATAAAAAGGTACAATTTACCGTGACGTTCAAATCGAAAGTAAAAAAAGTCTTGGGCACGAGATAAACGTCCGGAGTCGGTGGTAAGGGTCATATCGAGTTAAACAGTCGTAACGCCTCATTCTTCAAAAAGTTCTTTTCTAGTAATTCTGAATTTTTATATGGCGAATTTCGAACGTCGCATCTCGTTGTGCTAGAATGTTGTCAACGTACCGTAAAATGGCCCAAATAAGTTTTTGTTTACGACCCGCCAGCTTACTAAGACCGAGGCGCGCTCATTGTGAATCCGAACGAAGCATAAATTTTTAGAAATTTGCTAAAATATATGAGGCAGATTACAGGTTTCAAAATATTTTAGAAATCTATTCGATCCATAACCAATGCCAGTTGAGATAAATGCTAACAGGCGGAACGATTCGTTGGATTAACTCACGCGATAAGTTTTGGATGTTGGACGCCATATTTTCTTCACTATCGTTAATTTCAGCTCTACTTTATCATTGCGGACCTATCGATCCATATGAATCACAGCGCTGTACATACTCTTATATAGATACTTTTCCACCGATATAAATTACGGGGTGTCTTTCTGACATGGAGTTTCAAGTATACTATAGGAGTATAGCAACATTCGCGTATTAAACTGTCTACCTATATATGTAGGTAAAGCTTCTTATAGAAATTCTCATTGGACTACACTTACGATACGAGGGTCACTAGAGTTCGAATTTGCGCGGGTTTTATAAAGATGAATATCTGCTACAATTGCTATACGTATGTCGGAGTCTGGTAACGTTTGTTCACAGCATGTATCAACAAAGTACGCTTTCATATATACAGATTCTCAGTTTTATAGAAACAAGGTGTCGATCAGTGATCGAATACTCATTCCCGGCATTTTTCGTAAAGTAGAATTACATTGGGCGGTTAGAATGTTATGCATTTAATTTTAAGTATGAAAAAATGCTGTTTGGCAATCAACAAGCTTACTGGCAATGGTTAGGAAACTCCTAGATGGGAAAAATGTTCCATATTCAAGGATGTTGCCGCTCCAACTCGGATTGTCAGCAATTAGATTTGATCGGCATAGTTTTCGACCTAAACACGGACAGGCACGTTCAATAGTGACGGAAGCCATCGGAATTTTCGCTTAACGTATCTGAGCGTATCAGACGCCGTTGATCTCACCGTGGTCTCCTTGGTATCCGGTTCATTTACCTATGAAACGTTTCGTCGAAGTGCTGAAACGCACTTGACGATTGGCTTTCTTACTTTATTTAATTCTAGATCCAGAACCTCGGGTTATGTTTTTTGTGAATACCGTTTCAATTTTAGTTATTTGGGTCGCTCATATTAGTTATGCTTCACAAGCGATAAGATCATTATAATTAGATGCGGACTTGCACGTTGAGTTGATTGTGCCGTGCATTGCTAGGTAAAAATGATATCTATCTTTATATTATTTATATAGGTATATATACATATTTATATTATATTTGGAAAGAGAAAAATATTAGCAAAGACAGGTATCGATGACACGTACAGACTTGGAGCAAGCTGGATAGAACTAGATAATTATCGTACCATTGCCATGGGAAGTGGCTCGCTCAACTTTCAATTACTTTATTGATTTCTGACGCCATGCAATAAATTACCCTTGTTTTGTTGAACAGAATAGCTTTTGGCAACTAACGATTTTGTCGGTGCGGTTGTTTCTATATGCGATAGCCAAAACTGATTTCTACTTAGTCAACGCTACTGAAATGCGAAGAGCGACTTACTAACGCGTGAGAAAGCGGAACTGCAAGTGAAAAAAAAAGTTTCTCGGGTAACGAACGTTAATGTATCTACTATCGTAGGGAGGGGAATACGACCGGCTCGGGGTAACGGCGGAAGGATACGCTAGCAGCGCCCATAGACGTGATTCAACTTTTTCCCGCTTGATTTCATTGCCGGGTTATGAAAATGAAATAGCTAATGATCGTTCGAACTTCAAAGGGAGATATGCGGTCCTTTTAGAAAAATGAAAGACTTCGCAGGATAAACTAAAGCAGGTTTACTTAGAACGAGCTGGGTCTAAGTGCGGGAAATATGACTGGTCCTAGCGGAGATTAGAAGATGGCGAGGCAGAAAGCGAAAGTTTCACAGAGAAAATTCGCGACTGCGGCGACGCCTACATGAATTCATACACAGAGATACGCAGAAACGTCACTTCCCCGCAAATGGTGATGTTCGCCGGGAGAGGAGTAAAAACATACGAAGTGGAAAGCGACTCACAATGTTTCTGCAAACAATGGAGATAAATATATAACCGAAAACGAACAAGAAACCCTGCATGAAGATAAGGCCATGACGATATGTTTACGGTAATGGTCCTGCTTTCATTTATGCTAAAAGCGACCGAATGATATTTTTGGAAAAAGATATTCTCTATTGTAGGACTAACCCTTCTGAGATTTCGGTTTATTGTCTTCTTCAAGAACTAACAATAAAAGTGATTGATATTTTCCAATGTAAAAAGTGCTCTCGAAGCAAATAAAACTGTGTTAATGGTCTACTCATAATGGCAAGAAACAAATTTTTTTCCTAAAGACGCTGTTGTAAAATAAATGCGTATACAGGTTTTTTTTTGTGTCAGTATGGTTAATTTAAGAAAAAAGCAATACACTGTAAAGTAGCCGTGCTCAGAATCTTCCCTTAAACAAAAATTGTGTGAAGCGTCGTTCTTGTCGTACGTCGAGTAGCAACATTTTGTTGTACGTTAAATACATTTCGTTTTGTTGTCCACACACTGAAGTCAGCGCTCTGCGAATTTCTGACTTACATTTGTGCCTGTAAATTGCATCACCATGCCTAATCTCATTATCGATCATTTGTTTGTGAGATGCAACGGCAAGACACGCTGCGTCACCTACTGGTGTTCCTAAATCATGGAAGGAATCGGACTTGGACAGTATAAGGGCTGAAATCTTCATTCATTTTCCTAGATTCGAGTTATGATTGAAGCGTGCCGACAAATTCATACATCATCGCCTAGTAATCCCATTGTGTGCTATCGATTGCGGCGGTATACATTCAAGAGCATCAGGTCGACAAAAACTCGAGCATTGGTTACCTTACTTTCAGGCGATATCTTTTAATAACAAATTGTTGCTACAAACAGCCACCAGAGTATATTACGCATGCATTGGTTCGCTCTGAACGCCCAGTGGGAGACCCATTTGTTGCCTTCGTTCTTTATGTTTTGTTGCTTGCTTTGAAGAATCCCATACTATGCCGAACATTGCCTGTGCTCTATTTTTCTTAGAAGTCTACATAATAATAACAACAACAGTTCGCTTTTATGTCTGAGATCTTAAGCTTTGGAATTTTCTTCTGCGGTCTCGAAACATTTAATCTTCGTTCTTGAAACGATTACAAACCCTTGCTAGACTTTCTTGCCGGGTGGCTTCATTAATCTTCGATTAATTTCACCATCTTCCAAAAACAAACTGAATCAGTGAATGTTGAAATGTAATGCTAAGCTATATCCTTTCCTCTAAACTCATAGTGTCCGATTACGCTGGAACAACTGACAGCTATAGACAACTCAAGTTTAGAAATTAAACTTCTTTAGTCTTCGCACTAGCTCTTATTATATAAGTAGAACAGATACTTTACCTACGGATCCGTGGCGGTTGTATAATCCCGCGTGCATAAAAAGGCACAATAAATATTTCTACCAACTAATCTCAAGTAATTCAAGAATTCTTGCGCAGTTTCTCCAAGCAAATATGCCAGTCTTCAGTGGTTAGAGAAGAGCTTTTATTTACTGCGGGTCAAGCGAATGTAGAAAATGTGCTTTCCAACCTAGTGGAGGGCGGATCCTAAGATTTGGTCGGTGTTCGCACCCACTCCTTCTCCACTGTAATCTAGGCCCATCTGCTCCAACGTCTCATGCAAAAAGACGTAGGATGCTCTACTTCAATTATCTATTAGCACATTCAGAATTCCTCTGGCGATTCCTATTTCGCGTATTCTCGCGACTACAGATCCCAGTCCCATAAAAGTTTCATTGGCACCTCGAAACGGAACTCGTTTTTAAGGTATTCTGTAACTCATTTCATAGACTTTTCAATCTCAAATACTCCGCTTTCTTAGAAATTTCGACAAAAGCGCTTCGCAATGCGGCTTCGTAGACTCTGATAGCGTCTACTCTAATCGGTGCTATACTTCTGTGTTAAAGTTCAATTATACGTTACTCAGTTTTTTTCTCAGAAGTTACCTAGCTGTTCGTTTCATATTTCCTATACGATTTAACAGAGAAGCTATCATATCGATGCTTGTCAAAAGTGCTCAATGCGAAGACTTTCTCTTACATAGCAGGGCTACAAGGACAACATCGCGTTGTTGAAGTGAAGCAGACTAGACAATACAGTTATCAAGAAGACGCTTAATTAAACCACCAGATAGCTACTTACTATCTTTGTGACGTTCCCAATCGCGTAGATGTTCTTTACTTCATTTTTTCATTTGTTTGTATCAGCAGATTCCGCTTGAAAAGTCGATAGACATTTCGACTTTGAACAGGTACTTCATAGTGAATTATGATTCAATTTTGTTTAGTAGTTTTATAGATATATTTTATTAACTGGTAAAAGTACGTCCTTTTTCAATCAGTATTTCAGTGACAAAATTTGACAGATATTTGGTTCATTGATATCCTCCTGTGTAACTGTAATTGAGCGTTTTTAAAAGCTCATAATTTTGTTTGTGTCCTTTCTGAGTCAAAAAGATGTCCTGATTTGTTTTTTGACCAATAGTATCACTATTCCAGTGCCTCAGTGAATAAGCCGAAACTTTGCCCTGTGTCAACGGCGAGTAGGACGTATTACTCCATAGACGTTCATCAAAGTCATAGCCGTCAAGATACTGTAACCGGTTTAAAGGTAGTCCATGGAGTAGTCACTCAATATTGTCACAGATTAGATAGGTTAATGTGGCATAGCGAGAATCCAAAGACCAGCTACAGATGCCCACGCAGGGAACCTTGCATGGCAAACTCGCTCACGAAAAGTGGCAATGGTAGTAAGAGACGCTAGCAAGAAAAACAGTATACGAGAAAAAATGGCTTTTCTAAACAATGATTCAACCGGACCCACCTTATTGATGTGATGGTCAGGACGCGTGGAATAAGAATCGCTAAGAAACCAAAAAGCAGAATGACCAAAGACCGACATCCGGCTCTTTGAAAGTCATCCATAACGTAGCGCTGAGGCATACAACAGCTTTTTCGGGTGCGACCTGAGTCCTTGATGGCCGTTTAAGGTTGAAACCGGTTATCGCGAATCTCAGTCTGGCAGTTGTTATATAATTTACAATTCGCTAGGTTCGCTGCGCCCAGTTTGAAATTATTCTTGGTAGTCACAGTACCATCGGACTAGAAAGATTTGTAAACATTTTCTAGACTTCCTTCGGAAGAGTTTAATCGTCTGTACTGCGTGCATCTTTTGAAATATAGACAAACTGTAGCTATGCAAAGTTTGACACTGTCTAAGAGTACATCTGAGCTGAATATATAAAGAAGATGTGTGACACACGTTAAAGGAAGAGTAGATACACCGTACGGAAAATCTGTTTTCAGTATTACATATTTAACGATCCGCGTTGTCGACGGTTCATACCGAGACAACCGGGCATGATATAAACGACGTTATTGAGTATTTGCTTTGATTCCGCGCCGATAACTTTTATTATCTCATATTGACCTGATAATGGATTGCTGTGGATCCTAAATGAATTTCTACGGACACGCCAACAGTCTAATGGGTTAAGTGATCAGCGTCATGACAGGGGTATCATACCGGGTAAACTAACATTGTATATTTATGAAGCGTTCAAAGTATGGCGTCGATTGCGACAGGATACTGATGATTCGCGTTTTTTAATTGAAACCTTAGCAGTTCTGTAATGTTTCGTAACAATTTTAATGTTAAAAAGCCTGCACTGAAAACTGCACTGCACTAACCTACCGTAAACCATATTCCTGGCAGTTAGACCTAATCAGCATAGCCTTCGGACTGGATAGGGACATCTGCAACAACAACTTCAGTGCAGAGCCAAAGAATTAGTTTAAATTGATTTTCACTGAATGGGTCTGAGCGTATCAGACGTCCCTAATCGTATAGCTGCTTCCTTGGTGCCTGATTCACTTACCTATAGGACAGCTCGTGGAGCTGCTGAAGTGATCTACCTCACACGTTCTATGCACCTGGTGTCTCATCTTCTTTTACTAAGGAAACACTGTTGTATATTGCTGTGAAATCCTTTTCACATGCATGATGTAACTCTCTTAGCTCATTTAATTAGCTAAAGCTACCAATCACAAAACCTCGGCATAACTTTTGTCGGGGATTCAGCGACTTATTTTTTAATTATTCGAGCTGTTAGTGTTAGTTAATCTACGAGGATATCATGATGTTCTATGTGAGCGAAAGATTGTGCAGCGAGCCTTCGTATGCTATGGAGCGTGCGTTTATTGTAGGGTGCATTATTAAATGGAGATGACATTTCTAAGAAAGCTCAAAAAACTATAACAGAGATGTATATGGGTGACACAGTACGCGTATACACTTAACAAATATAGACGCATAAGCCTTGTTGCCATGGGAAGGATTTTGTATGTACAAGATAGATTTTTACGCTGATCAGTTTACTCACTACATATTATAAATTATTCTTATTTTGTCGGGTAGAGTATTACGGCCACAATTCATTCCGATTTAGCGAACACTACCAGACCTAACGAGGACAAACAGTGGAAAATGACGTGACAAGACAAGACTACAATCGAAGAAAAGGTTTAGCGCTTGTGAACATAAGTGTGTTTACAGTCGCAGAAGGGTAGCGGCAGAGGAATACGCTAGCAGCATTCACGGACGTTTTTTCTAGCCTTTTTCATCGCCGATCTACAGACCTAAGACAGCTTACATTAAGAAGTTCTTTTAGAAAAATAAAAGACTTCCCAGGATAAAGTGAAGCAAGTTGGGTTGAAGCGGATTGGGCTCGGGGGGAAGGATACAACGAGGTCTAACGGGAATTGGAGGATAGCAAGTTAGAAAGCAATAGCGGTGTACAATAAAACTGCAGTCATCAGCCAGTTAAATAAAGTCACTTAAAAAATTTCACGTATTCATCGAAAATAACTTAAGACCCGAACAAAATACCCGCATGCGACTTCCGTTTTGTGTAAGTGCAACACTTTACATTTTTCTTGTCATGTGTGAACATGCGAAGTCGTTATTATTACTAGAACTAAACGTTTGCAAACTGCTTTGCAAGGTATCACACTCGGTATTTGGCATTCCTACCGTTAACTGCAATTTGATTTGGTATGTTCCGAAAGCATTTTTGCACCATGCACGGGTTCTGGGTCTACACTTAAAGCACTGTATTCCTCAGCCGTGAGATATTCGCAATTTGACGTTCGGCACTAACTCGCTCTTAGACGTAATGCCACACGCATTAACGGGGTATGATTTTCTAGGGAGTGGCAGAACCTCGACACGATTAACGGTCAACACCTCAGGGACACACTCCCACTGCCATATGACATGGTGAGATGTCAAGCGTGAGCAAATAGTACCAATCCGAGAACCATCCTTTTTCCATAATCTCGTTGAAAAAATTTTGGGCTTCTTTATCGCGTATAGAAATTACGACGGACAAAATGATTCTGTTCGACTGGCTAGAGTTCACAGGAAACGTCGAATCTCTCGCCTGTGGACCGTGTTGAGCATTACTACCCAAAGTCTTAAAATAAAAAGCAGCCTTACAGTGTGTAATATTGAAACTATCTAACCCATTCAAAATGCCTATACTTTTGTGCATAATTTAGTTGAGGATTTTCGACTGATTTACGTCAGCTAAAATCATTCATTTTGGTACGATATCAAAGGATGCTTATTATGTACAATGACTTCGCGTTTTGCTAGTTTTTAACGCTATTGAAAAATCATTACAAATAGTCTTTTTATAGCTTGCTTAGGATTATTTCTCCTATTTTTATCCCTGTTATTATCCTGTTTCCTTGCTGTGTTCTGCACAGATTTTGATTTGTATTGTCCATTTTTCTTGATAACGTTATTGTTAACCTTCTGGACTACATTGTTCCACTCACTAAGTCAGCAGTTTTTCTTCACAGTCGCTTTTTTTATTGTATGAGTCAAAGTCTAGTCAGAAAACAGCAAGAATCATTGAAACCTCGTCCAGTATTGTCATTTCATCAAAAGATCACAGAAAATTACTTTACATTAGAGGCAACAAAATTATTTTTTTGGAAAAGAAAAAAGTACAACTAGCTGTAATACTATCTATGGCCTAACTTTCTTTGGAGAAAGTGATCAATATTCTTTAATGCTCGAAGTGCTTACGAACCATGATATGCCGATATCCATAGCAGACTGATTTCCGAAGGACCTATTCTTTCTTTTAAAACACGTTGTTGCCAAATAAATGTTTATATTAGTTTCCCTATTGCGTGTCGGTATGGTGAGTTCATACTATAAAATAAGAGCGCTCAAAGCCTCTCTTTCATAGGATAGAACTTCGTTGCTATCGTAGCTTCGTTGCTAGATAAGCTTCTCTTTGTTGTTTAGGCATTGAAGTCAGCGCTTTAGGACTTCTGACTGGCTTACACCGAATGCCATTATGGACGCCACTGCGTTATCTATCGGTCTCTTAAAAACATAGAAGGGATCGGAATGACGCAAACCTATATCTGGAGAATATGAGGGCTAAACTCATTATTCGATCTAATCTTTTTACACTCAAAGAGAAATTAAAGCTTCTTTCAAATAATCACTTTGTTCTACAGGCATTTAACCTTTCAGAGAGCATTCGCTGTTTTCTTTTGAAGCGATATCTCTTAATAACAAACGATCCTGATAGTTCTTGCGAGTAGGAGTATTAGTCAACGTCAGTTTACCCGCCCCTGCTACCGAAGTGACTTGGTCTCCGTGTTCGAGGCGCTTCCCTTAACTAGGTTTTCTCGGGCAAATTGCACAGAGTGACCCAACGGGGTGCTTCATGCTGATCTTTTTGCTGGTAATAGTTGCGTATGCTGCCTTTATAGCACAGTACACGTGCACTCTCCTCTCTCGGAACCGGTTTATGAAGAAGCAAATTGTTGCCTTTCTTTCTCATTTTTAATGTTTTCGTTACGATCTGATTATATTTACTTAGAGAAATTTCATACAGTGCTCACAGATTGCTCGATTTCGCTTAGAAGCCCTTGCATGGTCATAACAATTTATTTGTTGGTCTGGAATTTTGAGGTCTTCAACCTTCCGACAAGTTCCGTCCTTGAAGCGATTACAGAGGCACTAAATTCTTGTTTCGCATAAAATTTCCTTGCCCAGCATTTTCAGCAATCTTCCATGGATTCCACCAACGCTTTCCCTTCGAGAAGCATAAACTAAATCACTAGACGTTGTTTTTAATGCCGAATGATATCTTTTTCTCTAAGCTCACTATCTTCTTATGATACTAAATTTGTTTACAGCCGTAGATAGCTATTGGCAAATTTCGTCCGTTATTGGTGTGTAATTTAAAAGTTATTCAGCTCAAGTTTACAGGTTACACGAGGAACTTTTCGCTACGTTAATATTTCAGTCGTTTTACTAGACTTGAAAACGCTTAGTTCGACTATAGAAATAAAACAGAAATCTATTCTCTATCTGGAGTGGATCAGTGGTTGCTGTGTAACCCCAGATAAATGAAAAGTACAATAAGTGGATTTAGACGATAAGTGAAATTTAGCAATTAGCAAAATACCCACATTAAAGTAGGTCTCACATTGATTTCGAATAGCTGGGGAAAAAATATTACGAACACTTATGCAGCAGATTTGTTTTGCCGCAAAGGCCTTGGAAAGGCGGAACGTGACCAGCATACTTTCGCGAAACAGACTTAAAGCTTAGGGACTATTCTCGAACTGCAGAACCCTTTTAGGTTATTAGAGAACCAAAAAGGAATAAGCAGGCAAAATTAATAGATTCAACGAAGAGCTATTTCAAAGATGAGATAAAGTTGTATTGCTTTTAGATGAAGTTCGATCAAAGAGCGGCCGTAAAGCTAAACGTAATCGCGTGCCACACTTTTGCGCTTGAAGGCAGTGACCACATATTGGACCTTTTTGGAATATACGTGGGTGTACTAAGTCAACTTTTCCGTAGAACGCTTTTTAACGTTTCAATTCGCTGCCGGTTCGCACACAAAGAAGATTTCTGTTGTATTACGCAAAGCATCATCGGTTACATAAGCATGTACTATACAGCTCGAGGCCCGTAATGTAAACCTTCCTTGCATATCGGAAAAAGCCATCTAACCATAAAAGAATCTTTGGCGACTACTATTACTACTACTGCTACTACTAAATTTACGGTGCCGTAAGGGCCGTATAAGCTTTAGGGCCCTTAATTATATCCATCGACTTAACTACTTTACACATAATACAGAAACTGCGTTTTCAAAATGTTTGGACACTTTGAATTTTCAAGAATGTCTGCGCAATTATGCACAATATAAAATACCCATCCTATAAGAGTTTTTACAAAGCCGATATCAGCTTCTCGTGTAGAGACCTCTTTGTGAGTCACTACAACAACGCTTTGCTATTATAAAATATACCAGATATGTATAGACTATTTCATATTTGACTGACAATTAATTTTCCTACGATGTGAAGATATTGCTAATTAATACATCTTTTCCGCCGCTGTCTAGCTCGCTGCTGTGTCAGGTTCACTGAAGGCAACTATTTACGCTATCAGTACTACCTTGTATGGGTAGGCTATAACTGAAGGCCATATTGTTTTTTAAAGGTGTTAAATAATATGTATGCAATTTTTCAACTGTGCCCCACGATACCTAGCGTGGTCCCCGTCCAGTGCTCGTACGAGCTGTGACCTGCCAGCCAGTTAGCCCATTACGTGGCCTCATAAAGCTGCCTTTTTTCTCCAACCCATTGAAAGAAGCCACGAGCACTACGCCGTTTGAATCGTGCAATGTGGCGTGATGCTGTAGACAAGGACCATGAAGGTTTTTGCGATCCGTTTCGCTGCTCCTCTATGGCTTGCTTCGGCTTGCGCTCCCGCAGTGGCCTTACAAAGATCATTAGGCCTAATGAGGTTCATTGAAGGCAACAAGCGGACATTGTTAGTGCTTCTTGGTGCAAGGGAACGATTGACCAAAAGGACAAGCGCCAGTAGTCAGCTTTAATAGGGCGCTAGGTACATGGCATAACTTATTCAACTAGATACCCTATGTGCTACATTTAGTAGCATTAACGTAAAACCATAGACCTGTCCATAAACTGATAATGGTTTAATACAAACTTGTTTTTTAAGAAAGTAAATCTCAGAGGGTATTCTACGTTGAGAGCCCAAACTGAATCGTTCCAACCAGCTTTTTCACCTTACCTCTCTTGCTGTACCTCTCCTATGTTCGGGATGTTTTTAGCGTAAACAGAACATCCCACTTATAAGTGAGCATGGGGTGACGATGTGAGAATGCAATTCTCAATCCTTCCTTATACTTCCGAGCTTTGTCCCTTTTGCGTCCCTGACTCTCCCACTCTTCTTGAATGTGCTTATAAGTCTACGAAGTTTCGAGGAGATTTCGCCAGGTTTGCTGTTGCAGCTGGTGCATTCTTTGACCCGTTCAAGACGCGGCTGGCCGCCGTGTATTGACGACACTCGAATCCTTCCCGGATGATCCCACTTGAATAGTTTTGCTTGATGCTTCTTTTCAGTGCTGGCTCCTGCCACGAGCAGGCGATGAGCGGATCTCAGGGAAACGATGCGGAATAGACGGTGAGCCTGCGCCGGCGCGCAAGACAGAAACGACGGCACTAAAGAAGAGGAGGTCTATCCGAAGATGCGCAACTGCCTTCGTCGGGGGGGGGGGGGGTCCTGCTATCAGCACACCAACTCTTACCACTGCGGCTGCGTACAAACGGAAAGTCCTATTTTTGCCTGACAGAGACGACAACTGACGCCGGTGTGGGCTTACAGTGACGCAAGGTAGCGCTATAATAAGGATAGTTTGGTCGTATGTTGTACTTATATAAAGCTAGAGAGGATGGGAAACAGAAATTTAATAGAAATCAATATAAGCACAAGCAAAAGCAATTGAAGCATCACTATTTCCGCGGCAAAGGGCTATTAGAAGTAATGCGTTACGCCGGAAATCGCTAGGATTACAAAAAACCTATCATGTAAAAAAAAACTGTAGAGCGTAGCCCCCTGCGGTTAACTACGAATCACCCTGATGAACCCATGCGTATTGAGAAAAATTATAATATTGAAATGACAATTTGACGTGAGTCATCTATTGATGGATGATAGAAAACAACGATTTGAAGTATATTTCCTCATAAGCAAAAAATACGATGCCGACACAGCGATGAGTATCCTCAGGCTGTGTTCGATTTCACTGTTTTCGTTTGTACCTTCAGGATTTTGATGTAGAGGACAATCTTGGATATTGCTATACAAATTACATAGCTCAATACATGGTACGCAAGCTGTTATTCATTCGCAGTACATAACATTCCTTCATTTTTAAATGTTCTCAGATTTGGGGGTGTTGGAGAACCTTTCGTCTGCCCTCATGGCGGGTCGTCCGAACATCTTGAATAGAATGTGTCGACCGATTTCACGCTACGCTTAACAGCATGTGCCTTTCTTTCCTTTTTCATCGGGTGCCGTACGAAAGAAGTTCGCACCTTATTCCGATTGAGTCCGCTCAACCACTCAGCGTCATTCTATGAGTGCATTTCAGAGTGACAACGGCGTGACACACCCATTGCGAATTGTGTGCTTGTTGCCTAAAGAAAGTTTATGTCATGCACTTAAATCCCTTCAGGCGTACAAATTCTGGCAATTGCACCAATGCTCACTATGACAAGGTGCACCAGATATGCAAATTAACATTGCCATCTGTCGATCGTTATGTACGCTTACCTAACTGTGCTCAATCTATTCAATCATATAATCAATAATTCTATCAATTATAGTACAGACGAACTACTTTTTTTTCTCAATTTCAGATCATACGTGCAGAAGGAAGAGCAATTTTTTAAACGTTATGTTTTATATTTCTATCATATTGTTTGACACTTCAATAAGAAAATGATATGAGAAAAACGGGCGCAGTTTAATAGGTACACAACTGTTCAATATAAAACTCTTTTTTCTCTGTAATTTGCTTTGCACGCTCTTTTACTAGCATGTATTTATGTGACCATTTCAAGCACCCTTACAAAAGCTAACTTAGTATCTCCATAGGGCCCACCGTGAACGAGGAAGCAAGTTAGGGCCAGGCTATACGATAATGACCTCGCTTCTGCACCATTGGATGGCTTTTGCGTACGATGTGGTTACCGCCCATCTTGCGACCGCCCGCCATACTGCACCCCCGTGCAACCACAATGCCTCCCCGCCCCAATGTTCAACATCGCATAAGGATCTGCAGATGCTACGTTTGGCGTTTTCGACTACTTTGGGTGACGTTCTCAACGATAGCAGGTATCGCACCCTGCTTTTGTGTAATGATTATAAAATTGCTTTTCCTTTCGAGTATTTACTATCTTTGGATCGGGCTCAACACAGGGACACGTATAACAATAAATTAGATTCTTATCATTTCTGTATCGAGATTTGCGGCGTTCCAATGGCACACAATGGAACACAGCAGCTACGTATGTAGACAAAAGACACCCTCAAAACTAAAGAAAAAGATAATTGCAGAGATATTTCTTATCAGTAATGCAGTTGTCAAGCCATTTTTCGAATCAAAGTTGCAGGACCCGATCCGGAATAGCGTTGTTTTAAAAATAAGCATTAGAAAAAGAGAATAGATAACTTAAGCGACTATTTTAAGAATTAAAATAAATAAATATAGATATACTTTATTTGCTTGTATCTGACCCGATAATTATCTAGTAACCCTCAATATAGAGATAGCTTTTTCTAATGCACCTAACAAGGCTATTTTCCATATAGGTTCCAACACACATCGTTTTTCACGATGTTTTTTTTCCTATAAGAGAAGCCAAGGCGAGCGTCTCACCTCAAATAAGCGCAGTTAAAAATGTGGGTCTTATCATGGCTATGAGACCTGTAGATGCTCACTAGAGCCGGATGCGCTTCGCAAATCACATCCATCTTGCCAAAATGAATGCATAAACGATTTATGTCAAACAGGCAACCGGGATTCATAGCATTAAAAGTGTAGCTATCTTTATTATCAAGTTACTTAGGAGACATGCAGAAAACATAAGACATAAGAAACGACAGGAACGCAAAACACCTAAGCGAAATCACTAACTCTAGAAGGATATATAAAGATATATACCTAAGCGATATTTGTCACACCCTTCGTTCCGTACGCGTAAGTAATGAGCAAAGAGCGAGTAATCCAAAATGTTATTTTCCTTCTGCTTGTTTTAACCCTAGAAGTGCTGTATAGATAGCTTGCCAGCCCTACATTTCTCCTCGTCTATGTCATGACTTCTGTCGATCAAGCTAAGCAACGGTGAGAAAGTTCACAGACGAAAAAAGGGCCGTGCTTCGAAAGCAATTTCGCATGCTAATCTCGTCATCCTTTTCAACAACGAGGTACAGAAGGGCCTAACGTCCACTAAAATGGGACCGCCGAAGCCTTGAAACTAATGATTTTGGCCACAGAAATAGAAACACAAGAAATAACGGCAAAGAGAAGATGAAAACTGCAAGCAAAAGGTAGCTAACCTAGGGAACAAAGTTTACGTGTCAGGAGAAGCTGAAAAGAGGTCTGAGGAACGCCGCTCTGGCGGCCACATACGAAAAGCCGTTGTAGTTGGACAATGAAGGCGATAGAAGCTGACAGAGACGAAATGAAATAGCAGTAAAATTCAACAGAAAAAAAAGGGAGACGGCCCGTACCGGAGAGGCAATTAGCTTAAGCTGGGAGAAGACAAATAGTAAAGAAATTCACTCTAGACATCTTACTTTAAAATGCGACAGGCTTAGAAGTGCACACGTATTCAGCGGTATGGCTTCAGTCGAATGCTTCAAATTGAGAACAAATGTAGAACTCATAGATTTCCCCATGTATCCCCTGAATGTTTCGTGCCCTGAACCGAAGCTTTCGAAGGATCCAACATTTTAAGATACCGCAAAGGACTTTAAAGTAATTTATTCATCTTCACTGCATCGCATAAAGAGTGCAGCAAATGGACTTCCACAGGAATCAACCAAGCTTTACTGACATAATAAAACCTACATAGGTCCGCTTCTAGGCAAGTAATGTAAAGCAAACCTCAGACACGTAACCTACATAACCTGTGAACTTTCTATACTCTTCTGCCTCAGGAAACTAATCCAATTTCTCTAATTCAACTAAAAGATGGCCCTCAGAAAAGTGTTTCAAACTGGTAGATGAAAATAACCAGACACGTTTTGCTGTATTCCAACGCTAAAAAGGCCTTTATTTTTTCAGAACTAATCTTCATGATAAACCGTATTTTTCACTATGCATATTTTGAGTTCTTAAATTTTTAACGTTTTACAGATGTTTTGATACAACTGTTCTAGTTTGCGTTAGGGATGTTTGCTCTTATAATCATTTGACCAAATACAGCTATATCAGTCAATGCGTGCGTCCTTGCAGGACCTCATTAGCCTGGACAGGCAGACTGGTCCATCTGCGTGCGACTGCCTGGCTTCAACGGCATGTCGTTTCCAACAGTCAAACGACCTTCATTTTTGCCTTGCAATTGCTAATTGCTTGGCGATAGTACGTCCACCTTTTTGGAGTACTGAGCTAACAAAGGGGCTCACCTGCTCAGTTGATTGGCCCATGTGCTCCAAAGTCCTAAAACAAATACCTTTATTTCTAGGTTACGTTCGTGTGACTTGTAGATGACAAATTAAAATAATATAAACAAAAAATGCTGCTTGTGTGCATGGTAAGAGCCATACGATGTTTCTTGGCAAGGGTTCATGGAAGTGACTAATAACGGGATTGCGTTAATAAACTTCAAATATTATATGCTCAAACAAAGCGTCAAAAATAATAAAAATTCATAGAAGTATGTTGATACTCTTGCATTTATTGTATTTTATATTTAAATTGGAAATCCTTCATAATACGAATCAGAATTAAACGTAGATAATTATACTTTTGCCTGCTAATAGTCAAAATCGAACTATTATTCCTGTGAACTTATCTCCGAATTGCAGATTCGCAACTTACTTCAGGGACACAGTCATGTTTGCATGTTGACGATTCGCGAGTTCACCCCCCAAAAACTAATAATCATTAGCGAATATTCAGTCAACTTTGTGTTATACTATAATTGTATCTATGTCAGTTTAATTTTGGTTCGACAAAACAGACCACTGCTTACGTGGCGTTTGGCCAGCATCTAAGCTTGAGTTCTATGAGCTAAGTCGTCATCACATGCGAAGTCGATCGTGTCGCCTTATGAGCCCAGCCATCAAACCACTCCGCGCATGCAGACAACTCCCGTCCCTGATGATCAGCTAATGGCAATCAGCTTACCAACTGTCCTACGCTGGCTGCCGATTGACTGGTCGCAACATCCAAACAAACGTTCCCCCACATTACACCCCACAGCTCTATTGTTGGAGTCACTCGTCGAAACTCCATCGTACGCTATAGTTCAACCGGAGAAACCGCTTGAAACGAACAGAAACGATCTTTCACCGGCACTAGTCATCAACCCACACATACTACAGTAACCGCGCTTGTTTATATGATGATGATAAAGTCATGAACTATGGGGACTAGCTGTAGCAGCTGTTATGATGCCACTGGCGGTAATCGGAGTAGTATAGAGTATTACCGACATAGCGGGTTGTCGTCAACGGTAGAAGACAGCTACCATCATCATCACGGTCCCCCTTCGTTTCTTCTTTAACCCTTCCTACTCAGTTGCGCACAGGTCTCTCGTCAACTCGACTGAGTACACTCTTCGTCATCTAATTTTCCCTGGAGACTAGGGAGGAAGAAGTAAAAGGGACATGCTATCCATTATGAGCTAACCACAACACATTTTCAGGCAGCGCACCGCAGTATCTTATACTTACAGCCCTAAGCCTATAAGCGTCTTTCATGGTCATTTACGTCCGTAAATCTGTCACAACGATTACAGGCTTCTATAAGCTTTAGCATTTAAATAAATGCATGTAAAAACATCAATTTCCATTTGTGTAAATCTTGATATTTGGTTTTGAGGCGCCTGATTCTGGGAATCCAACTAAATAGTCTAAAGTACATGATAATAATATTAATAACAATAATAATTATATTGACACAAAACGCTAGTTCTTTAAAGTCTACAGAGTGTATGCTTGTTTTCTTTGTTGTAGGCCGCGAAAGCTGTGCACGGTTGACAGAACAGATAGGTTGGTGTTTTCTACAGCCCCTTTTCAGTATCCTGTAACCAACTAGTTCCTTAAAGCGTACCTCTACAGCATTGCATACGATGAACAGTTTCCACAATGCAATACTAGGCTCATCAAACGACATCGCACTTTTGTACTTTACCTTGCTCGAAATTTCTCAGGGAATACCGTTTCAATTCTGACTTGGACTCACGTCGTCGACGCTCTACCATCTACACGTTCTCTCTCGATCAGTAAAGTGCAACAGAGCGTACCCACCTAGATAGGAATAAGACGAAACAAAGTCGAAGAAATTCAAGAAATAGGAAGGACAAAGCGCGCGTTAGGGGCCTTGTCATATCAGGCTTCACACACTCACGCAAGTAAGATCGTCGAATACAGATCGATGCTTAGAGCTCCGATTGCAAAAACTGAAGGATCAAGTGAAAGTTCTTTGAAGAAATCTTTGTGCAAAGCTGACAGGCCCACGCCGTTATCGTAGTCGTCGCTGACATTCGATACGTAGTAGCTGCAAGGATCCGACTGGTACGGAGACCCGGACAAAACGATATCGGAGATTCCTGAATTTACCGGAGTGCGACTATCAAAAACTTCAGTTGTTATGGACGAGAAGAGAAAGTCCTAGCAGGCATATGGTGTCTCATTTCGTAATCGTGCACATTTTATCTCAAGCTGGCCATACTGGCTTCTGCTCAAATCCGCCAAGAGAGAAAGAGAATTCGAAGAGAGCACAACATAAAAACTTCCTTATCTTAGAAAGGCTTCTAGAAAGCAAGCACATAGATCTACTCAGAGATGAGCGCGTCTTGCAGTAGATATTCATATTGAAATAACGGTAAGCACTTTCGCCAATTTTTCCTGAAAAAGCACCAGGATTCTGTGATTGAAAGCGCACATACATTCGATCGGACCTTACGTGAAATTCTACCGAAACCTTGAACAATCCAATTAGAAGTTATGAAAATAGTCAATGGTGTATGCCGTATGATTTACTTCATTTTATTTAAATAGATTTTGCATTAGTTTATTTATTCCCAGGACAAGAGGCAAACAAACATATCCACATAGATATTGCCAAACTTGACATAAAGTCTAACAAGCTCACTCCTATTAACACCCAAAGGTTGGTAAATTCTGAATCTAAATTTTGCCGATCTCGAAATACTCCGTCTAACGAACACAGTTTTGCCTTCCACTGAGTAAGTCAGTAGGAAAGTGAAGAGAAAAAAACACGAAAGAAATACAGCATTATTTCCCCTCCTACCTGTTGTGGTTCAATTTGATTGAACTAGTTGGTAGTATGTGTTGCTCCAGTAGGACCAAGTGTATTATAGTTGTAGAACAATGTAATTTGAACGTGTGCCTGAACGGACGAGGAAAGTTCATTTGCTCAGGAAGATTCCCAGGAGAGCACTAAGGGTAAAGAAAAAACGGAACGCAGATGAACAACGAAAACTAACTGTAGCTAGCAGCTAAAGCCAGCGACGGAGAACGGAAACGAAGCCACGAAGAACGGTGGCCTGATATCCGGTTAACCTAACTCTAGGTATAGGTCTACGAAAGAGGTAGCCTTATACAGCAAACCGTAGCGGTGACTCTTTCTTGGAAATTCCGCTAACGAGACCCTACTATAATAACAAATGTATTTAGGTGGGTACTCATGAGTCTTTTAGGAGCGATGTGGGAGTTTACCATCAAGCGTATGTGCTAGCAGATCTTCAGGCTGGAGTCTAACAGGTAAATAGCCTTAAAATAGATCTAATGATAGACATGTTGATTAGGTACGTCAGGTCCATACCTTGAGCAACCAGAGCCACTCGACAAGGTAGAACAAAAATTCCTAAGCAAGACGCGTCTAGTGTTTTAAGGAAGCCAATTTTACCAACGCTGATAAGTAAAGCGCACGACAAGGATGGCTTTAAAATGTTTCACAAGCTAGAGAGAGTCAGGTGTGATGAACCATTTCTTGCTTTTCTGTAATCACAATCTCAATTCCAAGTGGCAGAACGATAAGTGCCGCCATCGAAGTTGTGCACCCCCGAAAGTGTTAACATCCCAAGATCGCTGCGTGCACGGAAACGAGGAGCTAAATACTTTTAGCAATAGTAACACTATATATATATATATATATATATATAAATAAGGGAAAACGCAAGCTTCTCCTCATTTTAGATAAAGGGCTTTTTATAAAGCCCTTTATCTAAAGATAAGGAAATAAAATAACAAAAAAAAAAACTAAACGGTTTCAAGTGTATGTTTTTCGAACCATCGCAACGACGTACATTTCTAATTCGTGCTGAAATTATTTATGTATTATTGATAATACACATAAGGACATATATAGCGTTTATAGAACTCTAGGGTGACGTGAAACAAACTTATTGAATTAGACTTAATAAATTACACAAATCGCCACAGAACTAGTTGAACTAAAGCTCATTGGTTTAACACGGCATTGTAAGGCAAAGCTATATGATGATTGGCCTCCATTTATTAGTACTCGCTGTGAGAAAATCGGTTTATTCCACTCTCTTGGTCGTTTGTCCTCAAGGGTGGAGTTCAACTGAAGCTTTTCGTTATTTATGGATTATTATTATACGAGCAATACGAGAATTAATAATACCGCGGTACGCAGTGGACGCTGTGCTTCATATAGGGCCTTCCCTATATAAAGGGTACATTATACAATAATGGGAAAGATTGCGTTCAACCAGATAATCATTTTCCGTATGCTGTGGGGTCAAAGAAGTATTGATGCTACTCAAGTTGAAATTGAAGCAAATAGTCTTTATTTGTAAAATAATACTTCTAAATTAGATATACGCCATTTCTGTTGATGACCATTTGTCATTTTTTCGGCAACGTTCCGATTTGACCATTGTAGAACTTAATTCCTGGGCGGAAAATTTGGCAGGTGATTTTTGCACCCCTTTGTTAAAATCAAACTAACATCATTAAAGCAGTCCTGCAAAGACTGCAAGATTTGGGTTACACGGCAAATGCATTACAATTTCTCATTCATGTGCTTACAACTTTTACCGGATAGCTAAAGATGCCTGGGTCTCATAGTTGTAGGCGGTGCTTCTTCTGTTCAGTAATTCAGTATATACTATTACTTGGTGATATCAGAGGTCAGAGTGGTTCGTTTTGCTAGGCGGCAGCAGCAGCTCGTAACAAATGATTCCTTTCCGATTACGATAGATACCATATAGAATCACCTTTGACGCCAGTCCGGGCATCTGTATAGCTTTTACTCTCTTTAATGATTCGTTGCCTTCTTCTCACGTTATTGGTCTACTCTAACCGTTTTAGAAAGGGCTTGATTTCGGTACTGTTTCTCCCTGATGGAAATGCGGTAGCATAAATTTTTTGGCATGCATTCGTGTAGCATCTAAATTGGGCCCTTTTTCTGAAAGCAGTTCCCTTCAAAATTGTTTGTTGGCACCTGTTTAATCCCTTGGCAATATAACGATTAGTGACGGATCAGTTTTGATCGACTTCTTCGTAAGTGGTTAACCATCGCAAAAATTATTTTTCACATTGAAATTTTCAACATGAGGGCAAACCATTTTAGGGCATTTCTTCCGATGAACACATTTTTATGGGCCTGAGCTATACTTGTACCTTTATCGTAATGAAGATAAGATACAGCCAGCTTTTGGCAAAGATTGGCTGTTTTCAAAGTGCTATGCCTTAATTATGAATAGAGGCGTCCCGACAATTTGAGAATGTCAACTTCCATCAAATCTGCTTTCGACGGACACCAACATCAACGATACCATTTTTTTTTACCTAAGATACACGACCTTAAAGCCGTCTGATCAGAAAAGCCAGCAATACTTCTTCGACAACCTAAAATTACGCATATGTCATAATGCTCAAGAGAAACTACTACTTTGAATGCTACATTGTCTCGTTACTGAAGACAGTGTCCAGCCCATTTTGTGTACGTAGTTCGGCTAACATCAGCTAAAAATACGGTTCTGGAGAGGTTCCTTCGACGCTGTTCCAACAAAGCCGGGCTACCTTCCGTGCTCATCGCTTTGACGTTCCGTTTCGTCTAAACTGTGTGCATATGTACACACCATGTATGATGAAACAAGGAAAGCAAATCACCGTTACTTCTCTAAAGGGGGGCAATTTTTATGTACAGATTCAACAGAAGTATACAATGATTTCGCTTTCTAGATGACTCTTCTCGTCAGCATGTTATCTGGCCTTTCACTGTCAACGCTTTCAACCGATGCCTGCTCCTCGACTTATTTACCTGCAGATTAAAACAGATTTTGGAACATGAGTAAACTTTAATGTGTCATTATACATAGACATCTCTGTATTGCTATGTACTACTTAGATACGAATAAGGGTTATGACTTCCTTGCCGATCTACTCATTGTGCCATTTTAAATAGCCCGTCATATATGATGGAATCCAAACATGTACATTTTAAGCATCAAAAATGAAGGCTGTTTGTGTGATGTAAATTGTTAAAGTCCAAAGTAAATATAACAGTAGTACCGAGGCCTCTAAATGGAGGCACAGAATTCACGTCTTCATTAAAAGAATACTGGTTATCAGCTTTTGAGCACACGACAGGATACGCAGCAGCTAAAATAGCCGCACGGCGTTATACTCGCCTCATTGAAACACAGTATGTACGACTATCTATAAGGTATATCGTCCTTTCGTATAAATTAAAATTATCAAGACATATCTTGAGCATTATAGACGAGGGAACTAAGCATTTCGTATCTACAGTCTGGGACAGGAGCCTTGACAGGAGTTCATCAGGTAGACTATGGCAAGATCATTCCGCAAGCTTATCCAATGTCCAAGAAACCTAAGGTTCACATCGTCAGCCCGCGAAGAACAGCAAAGTAAATATATGACCAGCAAATAGTTTTTCATCTCATGTATCATACGACATAAGCGACGTCAAAATGGCCGAAAAAGGATTTTTAAAAATTGCAATCATTGGGTATTTGTCCGTCTGTTGTCGAAAGCCAAGTACTCCAATCTGCATAACAGAGAAGTAATCTTGAATAATTAAAATTTTTTGTAGATTATTTAATTATTTCAATGCGTGTGCTCTCCCTTCGTCATAGCGGCTCATCCTACAGCTTTAAGCCACTACTGAAGACAGACGAGCAATTACTTAAAGCTAACCTAGAGAGGTCGGTATCAACTCTTCTAACTACCAGATTCGATTTAATTCTGTCGACCAATTTTGGCATTTCACCAATTTTAATAGCCCAGTTGCAATTAGATTAGTTTGTCATTACGATCTTAAGGGAAACTATATTTAAAAAATAAATTGCTGGAAGAATAAACTACCAGCCAGCTATAATCGGTGTATTAGTCAAACCTTTACTTTGGCTGAGCGGACGCAACGCTAGTACCTCTATGAACACCCACATCTGATAAAATTTCAGTTAGCGTATTGTGAAATAGAACCGCTTCTATCATGTCTAATGTGGTTTACAGAGCAATTAGATTATCTGTCGCTAGGTTTCGAGTTTTCCGTTCAGTATAGCGTTGGGCATTTTATCGGGTGGCTGTCTCCCAGCACAAAACGAAGTCTGTCAATGCTAGGGTTCGTACGTAGACCAGAACGTGTTCCTAAGATTAGCAGGCAAATGCGTTCACAGGGGCACAATTACTTGCCCAAGATGCATATAGCACGCTCCCCAAAGCAACGAAAAGGAGCATGTCAGATATTTGTTTCACTAACAGCATTTTCTAATCATGCCTCTGCTATCATTACTATCTCAATGAGGAAACATTTAGTTAGTGATGAGTAGCAGGCAACCTTTTTGGGGAACTGAACGTGAACCAAACAGAGACTTCAAGACATCACTAAAGTGTTTACAATTTTGAATAATCTTTTTAGACTTAAAGGTTAGATCAGGTGAGACTGCGGTCCATTGGGAGCTCAAACAAGGAGTCCGATCAGCTAGAAAAAAAGCATTATAGAAGGCATACGTTGAGATGGAACTGCGATGTGGGACACTGATCCCGGTCGACGAAAAATAACTGGAATGGAAAAGGGCACCCGTTGAGATGGGTTTGGGAAAGTGTAGCCCATTAGAATGCCAGGAAGGGTAGTACCAACAGGTCAATTTAATCCTCTATTACGAGTTTCATATCCAAAGATTTAGCTTTCACGAAACTAATTTTCGAGAAATAGCGACATTCGGAGAATTCTCAAGCAACTATTAAGAAGAAGATCGGACTCCTCAATTACTGGATGTGGAACGCTGAGTGTTATAAACCAGTCGAATAGTGTATTGCGCTTGGCTGCTAAGCTATACGTGTACACTATACGGACTAGTTGAGAGCAGTTTGCTGTGGAGAGGAAAATGGAGAAGCTTATGCGCCTGATTTAAGGATCGATATCTAATTGATCGGTAGCGCGCCTAAATGATTTACTGATACCTAAAGTTTCTGACGACAAACTCGTATTATATCGTATCGAGAACGCCATACGAACCTAGAAAATGTGGTCCTCTAGATTGAAACGAGCTACCTGTAACAGAAGGAAACTAGAACTAGCAAAAAAAAAAAATTGTTTTCTAAATAACATCAATGATAAACTACGACTAATAACTGTATACGATGCAGTAAAAGTCGAGTTTTTCTGTTTCATGTTTCGCAATGTATCGTTTACTCGAAAAATGCGTACTTGTGAAAATAAAAGTTTGTGTTTCACATTCGAAAAAACAATGCAGGTGCCTGCTTTAAAAAGCGCGGATTGGCTGAAGCCGCTTGCCAGAGGAGGCGAAAGGATAAATTGCTGGCGGCAAAAGACGGCCCGCGAAGCCAGCGCTCCCTGAGCCGCCAAGCCCACACAGAGTAGCGCGGACTGGGTTGACACCGACCATTTGCTATTAGTGTAATAGTGCGAAAAATAGCTTGACAGCAATCCAAGCGGTGAAAGCAACGGTCTAGACGATCAACTCGGTTGGGTATAGTGTGTTGATTTCGGGTGCCTGACGGATATGTTCCCACAGATAACGCTAAGCTGGTCTCTTCAGAAAGGAAAATACTCTTGACCCTAATAAATTAGTTATTCAGGATCAAAAAAAATAACAGGATAAATGGATTGGTGCGACTGTATCGCTGTGAACCAGTCTGTTCGGGTATCTA
The DNA here is from genome assembly GCF_002443255.2 of Varroa destructor. Taxonomy (NCBI): domain Eukaryota; kingdom Metazoa; phylum Arthropoda; class Arachnida; order Mesostigmata; family Varroidae; genus Varroa; species Varroa destructor. Next base: position 12,594,564 of record NW_019211456.1, read on the forward strand.
TACTAAGCTTATTACATTGAACGATAACTCGAATACAAAATATACACCCGTGCATTCTCCCGTTTCCGATACCCAATGCCACTACTGGCCAAATTAAACGATTTACATAAACCAAATTTGTATGGATTTATAGAGATAAAAATCGACACTATTCATAGAAAAAGACTCAAGCATTTTACTTGTAAAATTAAGGTGATGTCACGTCTCAAGCCGATTGGCAACTCGTTCCTTTTAGTTGGCAAAATTTTCAAAACTACCTTTCGGAATGGCGTCAACCCTAATTAAACCTGGAGTCATAATAGCGCGGGTGCGGTGTCACAAAAAACTACGATCACAGTTTTAGCGATATAACCGGTCTTTCAGAAGGTAGCCATTGATTTTACTAACGATGCACCATTCAGTGTTACTGGGAGATTAGATAATAGTATACCGTCAGCATCGGTGCTACAGCACTTGAAAATGAGGTGTGGCGCCGAAAATGAAATTTGATGATTTTTTGTTTTTTTCGTATCATACGTATTGCATGTAAGTACCGCTAAGCTCACAAGCAGGTATAGATCAAACAGAAAATCCAAGAAAGAAAAAGAGAAAAATAGCTGACTGTAGGTGTCAAACATAAAAAAAAAACCTGGAAAAAACTGGCGAACTCTGCAAACGAACTACCAACGCGAATACTTGCAATTACTGCTGGGTTCACATACGCTTAACTTGTTTACTATGCTTAGGTAATCGCCATGCACGGCGATTGTAACGCGATTATAAAGATGTTTTTACGAATGGGAACCTAACGAGTGGGCAAGCATATTCAAATGACCCGAACGAAATTTGCTTCATAGAGGTTTACCTTTATCAAACCATGCAAAAGACTACTCGAGTAAGCAGCGATTATGGTAAGAAGTATGTCTAACTTTAACTTGATCAGTGCGAGTATTTCAGTAAACCGCTTGCGAGTTTCTGTTAGCCATGTAGATTCCGTTTTTTTTTGGGCCGTTCCTTCTTCCTTTGAGATGACGCACCACAAAGTGGTTCGTCCCAGCTGTTACGAGCTGTGTTGGCCGAGAGAAGCGGCTTAAATAACCTTTAACCTGACTGGCCCAGGATACGCAGGGGAGAAGCTTCGTTTGTGGGAACGTTTCGGGGACCAGATCCGAAAGAATCTCATAGCGTTAACTTGCTCAAAACGCCCACTTCACTTATCGCTTTAAGGTACACCGCATGTTACAATGAAATAGAAACCTCAATACGAGAGTACACGTGAAAGGCGGTCGTAGCTACCATCGGGGCGACGGTGCGGTACAAAAAGTGAGTGCGCACTGACAAGCTCGACGTGTTGATCTGAATCCTCCATATGTACTTTACGCACTTCGATCAAATTGTCAAATACTTTACTTCTTCACGAAATATTCACTAACTTTAGTAGAAATCAATGCCGATTTCGATGAGTTAATAATGGCTTAATAATCTGGACTTCTTTCTTCGGATTCAATGTAAATGATGTACAAAATGATGAATCTTTTATCGCTAGATAGACCGGATTATCGAATGGACTTCAACATGCTAACTAGCTACAAGTGCTTGGTCTTACATGAGCAGTTCTGCTGGCAGCTAGCTTTACAGGCTAGAAGATACTAACTGCTTATTATATTGTATTCGACATTTCTTGAAAACCCATGCTCTAATGTTGTCCTCGTAAGCAAACTAGGCCGACCTATCCGCCAAGCTCAACGACGAATCACTTCTCGATTAAACGTTGGGACCCCCCTGCCTCATTATCTTCGCTAAGTCCTCCCTACACGGGGGACTTCAATGAACCGCCAAGTATCTCGCTTAGACGCATTAGCTAGGCGACGTTTCACCTCCTCTTTGTTATCGTTCAAATGCTCTTCTTGATTTCTGCTCTGGTGCGCTTACACCACGGGCTAAAGAGGGTTAATTCCTTCCTCGGGCAATGAGCATTGCCTTTCGCTACATTCCTTTGCCAGGAAACGTTCAACCATAGTATTTTTGTCCTTCTAATCTGTTTCACTAAGCAAGCAAGCCCAACTTCAAAATGATAGAAAACATCCTATTTCGTAAACAGCACCCACAGGGAAAAACTGTACGGCTTCAATATATGTATACATATCTATACTGACCATGGGTTTACGTTTGTCAAGTTCTACTGCTCTGACAAAGTTTCCTCTCTTATTGTTTCCGAGGGCTAACGTCTGCCCTTGTGGATGGATTGCAGTTTCTATGGCGCTACACAAAATGATCTGATAAATTCTCTTGTACATGATTTAGGGCGAAGGTTCTGCTAGAGTGATTAATAACAGAAATGTTGTGAATGTCGGTCGCCAATTATCACGTGTACGTTAATAAAAATCTGCCAGTGCGACAAGTTTATATGACGCTAGAACTCTACGTGTGTCTGAATGTCACTGGATTAGCCCACCAGATGGTAGTGTTTTTCTAGATGGGAAACGCTTGTCAGTAAGAAAGGCTTATCGAGGCCTAAATAAATTAATCTACTTGATTGTTGTTAGTACACAGACCGAGTGGTTGAACGGGCAAAGCCGGTTCCATCCGAAGGATACATGGATCTACTTTGAAGCTGGAGGATGAAACTACAGTCGGTTAGGTGTTCGAACGTTAATCAAATATGCAGGCCAGTTGCCCTAAGAAATTCCTGATTTCAGTCTACGCTATGCTGCAGTTTTTCCAAGCAGTGTCTCAAGCGGCCAAGCCTCTTTGGTTGAAAAAGGACAGGGGTGGCCATCTCGAGTGCCAGCAGATCGTACATAAATACGACGCACTTTGTGTGAATAAAGAAACTTATTTTTATATGCACAGGTTATACCTATTTTTATGCGAGGATAGACTCTCTTGAAAACGTCTCTAGCATAGATACATATCCGATGTTTGGCGTAACTCCTGAAAGCCAACACGATGGTGAAATTCATTCTCGCCGACGATAAATTATATATAAATATATTTTATAAGCTATGCGCCGATGGAAATAGTCACGATGAAACTAAGTTGCTTTAACTGAAAGCTTTTCGTCGAACAGCGGGAACGATTTGAATACCCTACTTGCTTGGCAGAAATGTTAATTACTCAAGTAGCAGTGCTACGTAAGCTCACCTAGTAAGCAAACATATGTATGTCTAGCTGTTCAACATCATCACTAAACTTTATAGGAAGGTTTAAAGATAAAACGCAATATTTACAAATGAGAACTGACAAACCATAGCTGTCGAAGTTGAAATTTCTTTATAAGAGTCTAAGTGTTGCAGTAAAGGTACCACTGGACACCACCAGGGTTAAATCTGTCTGATGTGACTGAGTGGGCTTGGTTCTGTCGAGACCACTACCTACTTAATCTTAATTCCTCTTCTATAAATCACTTCGTGCTGGCCCAGCTCTTTTTTAATAGTACTACAATCTAGTGGGAGGGAGTGGCAGATGCCATCGGATCAGTTGGCCTAAGTCATCGTGCTTGGGCTTCTTACCACGTCAGAGAAGCTAAGCCCATGGAGAGATGCAAAACGTTTACCGTATAAACCCAACCCAACTAGTCTTCATTAGTATTATTCTGTTTTCAACTACTTGCTTGGCAAGCCATTTTTGCAGTAATCCCTCGATAAGCGATGTGCCGTACAAAGCCTCTGAGTCCAGTAAAACTTTGATGCCTACCGACATGTATATATCCCTAACAGTGGCTACCTAATAACTGTCCAGTGCAAAGTACATCGATAATGTATGGAAGGCGTTATAGTCTGTCTCGCCTGAGCAAAACATGTGCAGCTCTGAAGGAACCTTTTAGGTATTTAATAGGGATGTGCAAAAGTGAGCATGTCTGATTAGGGTTTCTGTTCAAGGAAAGGAAAGCCCGTCCCTGGGTCTTTCTCGCCAAACTTTAATATCGGAAATGATGTCTCGGAGCTTAGCTTCTGGCAAGTGGAGCCAATTTCATCGCCATGCTTCGATTATATCTTCTGTGGAGTCCTCCATACTTTGTTTTTTTTTTCTGCTTTGAGATTCGATGAAATTGTTTCCGCTAGGACAAGCACACACTGATCATAACCATCGTGTGTAGCTGAGATACTCTTACCCAAGGATTCGTTAATCTTTCCTATGGATTTTAGGCACGCGTATTCCAAAAGAACAACAGATTTAACAACTGCCGTAAAGTGTTTTTTCTTTCCTTCAGGCAATCTGTGTATTAAAAAAAAATGCGAACTATGTTACTTGACATGTTGGTCTTCTTTACAATGGTACTTTTAATATTCATTCGCTTTTATTGCTTGATTTAGTTGTATTTAATTACATCACTGTTTATTTATATTTCTCTATTGAACTTAATTGCAAATCTAAGACATTTTTTCCTACTTATTCATAAGATAGGTTCAGACTTAGCAGGACCCAGTGTACGCCTTCTTCCCTTATCCTTGCGAAGATCACGTCCAACGTCTGAACTACCTTTTATCTTCTAAGTCACAGGCACTCTCAGGTATGTTAAAATGATGCGAACGACGTACTAAGGCACCTTTTTGAGTTTGAAGGTATTTAAAAATTGTCACCCAGGGTAAACTACTACAAGCACTGTTCATACTTAAGATAACTGTTAAGAATAAATCTATTAGTTGGATTTTTTTTTTTTTCTAATTTATTCAGTGCTTGAGGACATTTTAACACAGACAGAATTGAACGGTGTTTTTTAAAACCTTTCTGCGTGTCAGAGTAGAAACTGTTGCCTCCCGAATAATTTGAGAATAACACTAAGTATAGCCCAAAAGCACTTCACTACGGAAACAGAAAGGCAGATAGGCCGGTAGAGCATTTCTCTTATGGAAATAAAAGCAACGTTACCTTTTCACGAACAGATTTCAACGAACACGCCTTTATTCAGTATCCTTGCAACGACATTAGCGGGGGGAAAATTCTTTAAATAACAGTAGTTTGACAAATGCGGACCGCTATTATTAGTGTCTAGCGCCTTTCCTGTTTTATTCATTTGTCGGTAACAAACTGACCTTTTTTATCGTTACTGGCGGGTTGTCTTCTTTTCTCTGTTCCTCGAACACGAGTGTGATCGAATTTTGGTTGATCAAGAAAAAAAAAATAAAAATTGTCTACTTCTTTTATTGTATCATAAGGAAGCTACATATGTATTCTGTTGAAGGTGTGCATGTGTGTTTTTCAGAAGTTTTTTTAAGAACGGTCTTTCTCAATGATCATTCTGTGTATCAAACACGAACGGTTATCAGCATTTGTTCTTCTTGAATAAATTTCATTCTGTGATGTGTTTTTACTAGCTCGTTATTTATCAAACTGTCAAATCCATCTCTAAGTTCCATGCATCTATCTTATTTACGTTGTTTCCTAAATCTATAACAGCGGCCTCTTGTACTCGCAATAGTGTATCTACACCAGTGTTTTGGTTCAACTAATCCAGTTCGTCTGTAATCAAAGACTTATAAACCACTTTAACAAAGCGCTGAAAGCATATGGCATCTTCTTTGTGAGAGTATCTTTTATTTCTTCCTTTCCCTGACGTTGCAGAACCCTAACTGTGGAATACATTTGGAATGTAGACATTAACAATCAAATTGTGTGCGTGTAATAGTAGATTTTTCTTAGACGTACAGCACGGTCCCGTTGGCGAATTTTTCTGCATGTCCTGAAGGGCATACCACTAAGTTCGTAAAGGAAAAATCTCAAGGTCCTTCGAAGGGAAATACTGAATTCGTGTTCGACGTTACCACATCATTGGAAGCTATTCATTCTTTCAGTACCTGACCCTTCTAGCTCGTACGCGCGCTAAGTCAGAAAATTCTAACGTTTTCGCCGATGACAATCGGTATCTGGCACGCATTTCTGGTTGATTCTCCTGGATCATCCATGAGGTTATTGAGTTTCTCAAGCGTGCTTGGGCCTGCTGTTGCATTACTGAACACGACAGACGGCACCATATATTATCCATGTGAAGCCCTTTTTCTTGCCTTGTATGTTCTTTAACGTTCAAATTGTTCCACTCAGTTCGTGTTATCACTGTCAAGCCATATCCTCTTCCTTGGTTCGCTTAGAAACAACAGTTTAGCTTCACCCCTTTTAGTTACTTCCTTAAAGAGTATATCAGAGGCCTTATTTTAATGGCAGTTTTGCTGAAGATCTCTGACCATTCCTATTATTGTTATTTTGTTCCATCGATTGTCTGCCATGAGTTATGGTGCATGCATTGCTGATAGGGCTTTTTCGCGTCTGAATTTTTTTGTTCTTTGCACTGAAGTTTATTCAGAAGCCGTTAATGTTTGACTTTTCCTGAGTTGTGGTCCCGTTAACGTATGTTATTGAGCGAATGATGTGGAACGAAATTATTTTCTCCTACTGAACTCTGACTGAATACAGTGTCGGCGCTTAAGGCATTCTGACAAGCTGACCGCATGTCCTCCTCCATTGTACGTATATTTGAAGAGATGTCCCTTGTATTCCCTTGCTAGGGTCATGGGATACCGCATTTGCGGTATACCTTTGTTCCTCACTCGCGGATTTGTACTTCCCGTCATCTTGTGACCCTTTTATTAGCATCAAAGACAATATCACTTATATATACTTCATTATAACGCGCGAGAGCCAGCCAATAATCAAACTTTTAGTTATCAATGCTTTATTAAGTGTCCTTAAATTAGTCAGGTTAGTTCCGGTGAATTTGGTGCTGCTGTTCACTGGAGCGTTTAGGCTACACTTATGCCTTAAAGTCAAGGGCATAAGTAAAGACAAAGGGATCGCTGCTTCAACCCGCTTTTTGACAATAATTCTTTCTTGCTTGATCTGTTAATCGACATCTGTCCCCTTTAAGTAGATAAAGACACTATAAAATGATCAGAAGTACCCAGGTGGCTTTGCCTAAGCCTGATTGTCAGTGTTTCATTTTTAATTTATCTGCATTATGTTACTTTGAGATTTTGTTTTTTGAGGTCGGCGTTTTGCTGTATCTTTTTAGACAAATAGGTAAACTAGGGACCATTGGCACCGAGTTTAAGAATCATTGGTGTTTCTTCCTCTTGGGTCATGACACGAGAAGGTCTGGTACGGATACCTGTAGTTCTGTACCCTAATATTTATAACCTCCACGGATTTTCTTTTGTGATCTCGATCACCAACGTTGCTTAGATAGCAGTAAACCGTTGTACTTCATAGTTAGTCCTAGCATTTAGAGGCGGCTCTAAGAATCGCAGCTAGCGGAAAGACATCCTCCGCTGACATATTTGCCTTGGGCAGACCTACTGTAACAAGGATTATACGAGAGACTATATCACCTCTTGGAAAACTTGAATGGTTTGAACAAAAATTACGCCAACTTGTGCGCTGCTTGTCTTTGAAGTTTGCTAAATTGTGATGCCACGTTCTTACATAGAAAGTCTGTGGCGGCTCCTTCGCATGCAAGAGGAACACAAAGAGGCCTTTGTTGAGACGAGCTTGTAAGCCCGTCAAATGTTCGTGTGCAGACCTCTGGAGGCCAACTGTTTTCTACTGGAGTTGCCAACTCCCCTCTGGATCCACATCCTGTAATTTCTTCTTGCAGGCGGTTTACTTCGCCGTCAGAGTTAATGTCACGGCGTTGTCTGCACTTAAAAGCCGTTCTAGTGGACGTTTTCCGAACAGCAATTTGTCCTACATGCTTTATCTGCTCTAACATTAACCGCCTGCTAACATTTCCGAGTTGGTACTGCGAGGTCCTAAGACAGTTTCAACGGGATATCTGTAAGGTTATAGGCCTACAATCCGACCAAAGGGTCCTAACTCTTTTTAAAAGACGTTCCGCGTTTTGGGAGTACCTGCTAAAGGGAAAGACCCCCATAAACAGGGAAAGCCGTCCGGGTAAAACGTCCGCAGACTATCTACAAGCTATCGAGGAAGACACCGAAATGGGCACGGACAATGAAAACGTGGGCAAAGAGTACCCATATGCACTTACCATTAGTCCAAAGGTTAATTTTCTGATAGCTCTTGGAGAATTTCCAATACTAATCAAGAAACTGAACATTTTTTGCAACGAAAGGGATGAGGCTAGGCAAAAACATTGATTGAAGAGACATCAGAGGATAGTCCCTTAAAGTTGATCAAATTTAGTCTTTAGTGAGTTTTAATTCAAAAGAATTGCTTCCTCAAATTGAGTCTGTTATATATACTACGTAAGTACTTGCCACTTAACGAAGAATTTGATTAGCATCACTCATTTACACACAGCAAAAATTGTAGAATAAACTTATTCAAGTAAATTTTCATATCCCAATAATTTTATAAAAATAGAGAATGTCTTTTCTAAATTAAATTTAATGTAGCATGATTGCAAGCTTCACCTCTTAGAACTCATTGTTATATACTTTGAACTCGATGAATGACAAATTTTCGCACGGTGCAATGATAGCCACGAGGAAAACTACTATAACACTTATAAACAAAAATTTTAAATATTACAATGGGCGTGTACTCTTCAGTACAATGTATTGTATAGGAAGCTAACTTTTTTTCATTAGAAAGGTTTAACGTAATACTGACTTACCTTCCGTTCCAGTAGCGCTAAACTGCGAAGGAAATCATCCGTCGACCAACCCAGATCCTGTAACATTCCTCCGAAGAAGTTCCACTTACCAAAAGTGGTATTGGTATCTATATATATCCGAAATTCAAATGCAACTACTTTGACTCGATAGCATTGTATGGCCTTTCTTCCACTTGTCGAATTCTGAACAATGGATCTGCGTGCTCTTGGTAGAAATAGGTGCATTACGTACGCACTTACCAAGCTGTCTATCCTCCCATGGGGAAAGGTGAATTGCAGGGAAGGATTTGCGCAGATCGAGGTTTCGGTCGAGGGTGGAACGTGAGAAAGACAAATAAGATGGGCTTGAGTTCGATAAAGAAACACAAGGAACTGCCAAAAGAGATTGACGAGAAGGTGCATAGCCTTTTTCATCATGAATTTGCCTTCGAGTGGCATAAAAGCGAACGGACAGATTGTTTCGCCAAAGAATCTAGCCAGCGAAAAGCTGTATGAGGATATTAACACCCCTATTGACTAAAGTAAGTGATCTGAACGGAAGTCATAGGCGGCTATTAATATGATCACCTGGTGAAAATAACGATGTAGATATCCAAGCAAGTGTTAGAATTAGACTGATATATTAATGAAATAATCTCGTCTGCGTTCTATATCTAAGAGTGGAGGCGTAGTGTAAGACGTCGTATGTTCGGCGTGTGTTTAGATCAGATCTGCTAACAAAAACGCGTTGACATCAGATTTAACTTTACCTGCTCTTACCACAACATGTCCTATATATACGTATATATATATATAACTGTATTTCTACGTAGCATAACTATGTGTATTGCAGAAATACGAAGCAAACCTTCGATTCGTAAACGTGTAATTCAACCGTCCAAGTAGCAACAATCCTATACAAAGGAAAAACAGGATAACTGTCGCCCATGACCATCGCGATGCTTTCTGTAAACGAGTACATTTGTTTTTTCCGAGCCAACAATCGATCGATAGCATCTGAGTATAGCTAAGTGTATTTTAAGCAAATTATTATAAGCAAATCTATTGTGACAGTAGACGATAGCTAGTCGAACATGAGCAGATTGTGACAAACTTTTAAGTTTCATTTCAAGATTCGTGACCATTGTTGAAACTAGCCAATTGTTTGAGAGTGAGGGTGAATTTAAGTATATAATAACAGGCACGTTCCGTTAGTACACTAGCCCTGTCCTTCAAGTCGTAATTATCCAAGCTAGACGTAATTTCAAATAACGCAGCTCAATTACACTTAAACATGTGTTTGAAAAGGCTCAGAGCCGCTGCGAATACGGCAAACTATCTTAACATGTATATTATTTCCGAATAGTTGAAAAAATTCTGCACAGCTAACTAGAGACTGACGTTTATACGTCACGCTATCAGTATCTTCGGCAGATAGAAAGCTATGTTACACCAATATATTCGTCATATATCAAAGCAACAATAGGTCCCTTAACAAAAAATACTGGCCAGAGCACCTAGTAAACGGAACGACAACACGAGAAAGGCTACAACCTAAAGAGTAGGAGATGATCCGTCTGAAAAGACTGATCGTATACGTATAACTAGCGCAGAAAGGTTCGCTTTGATATGTCATTGAACGCATTTTACTGAAAAACGACTCATCGATTAAAATAAGCAGGGCTTCGGCTGTGCAGCTAAAAGGCTGCTAGATTATGAGTCAGCTCATAATCATTCGACTGGGTAGTTGTTCGATCTAAAATTGCCTAAGACGGGTGTATTGTTATCTGAAAGCTTTAGCAAGCGATTACGCAATTAAATCACAAAATAAGTGGTAGTAGCAGTTTGAATACGTACCCTTACGGATACGCCGCTGTATTTTCTGCGTGTACACATTGGCAGGCATCAGGAATAACCCTAAATAGATAAAGGTGCACATCGTGTTGGGGCTGTCTATACGTCTACTGAGATCATGCAAATGCTAGTAATGCACAACATGACGCATATCAATGTAAAACAACGTCCGTATAACACTGACAAGTATAGATATGAGAGATAAATAAAATCGCTTATCAAGTTAAAAAGAAGTTTGCTCAGTGACTAGTTAGAGTTATGATCCGAATAGTATATCCACTTGAATGCTGAAAGTTTTAGCAGTTACACGACACTATTAGACGTCGCATTTATTGTCAGGACGTGCACGTGCTTGCATGTAAAATTAATTTCTCTAATACACAGGTTATAACAGGTAAGCGCTCACGGCGACTGTGTCTGATAATTTTCTATCGAAACGATTGTGCACGCTATCGTTTACTGCATACATTCGCCCTCGTGCACCTATTTTACGAGTCTATCATCTTGGAGCTGGTGACTTATTTTGTGGATTCGAGCGAGTGCAGTTTGTTCGTATTGTGCGGCTTACTAAAAGCGGATTGGAATTCCTAATGTTCGTCCTCTACGTTAAGCTGGCTTGACCATCTGGATCCGTCAAGGTTCACCCTTAGGGAAATTGTCGCTTCACAGGCCTCAGGATGTTTGTATGTTTCGTTCGGGTATTATCTCCTTGAAGCAGAGTTTCAGACACCGCCGGAGATTTACTTTCAGCTCGCCATCGGAGTCCACCTGAAACCCTAGCAAAGCCTGCTAACGCTTCATTTAGATAGACCTAAAGGCGGCGGCTGGAGTGCACTTAAAGTTTGAGCACAGAGTGGTAAGGTTTTACAATCGCGCGCTTATTACTTGACTGTAGTAGACCTAGACCAAGCGTCGTCAGCGACAAGAGACAGTTCATATGAATAACATTAATAGCGTTTAACGATTGCGTACGGATCCTATCGTATATTTCACATTTTCTACTCTTTCATAGGGACCGCTACTGTGTCGCTTGCGGGTATTGTTAGGGAGGACAAAATAACTCGCTGGTACCATACCTCGATTTCTTTCATGCCTGGATACTGCTTATTTTTGTAGGGATTGCGGGTCTGGGAGAGCAATTCACGATTCAGCACAAATTGTTTAATACGAAGGTGGGTTTGGCGCGTGTCTATATCCTCTGAAGTACCTATTCTACACCTCAACAAAATGCGTGTTACCGAGCCACTGTAGCTATGTTAATTGAGAACCGGGAGAATACTTCAGAGCGATCCATCATTAATAAAACATCCAAAAGTACAGTCAAATAAAATACACAACAACGACAACATCATGTTGATACAAATCACAGGATGATTGATAATTGTTTATTCGTATGACTCCTAATTTGTAAAATTCATAGACTTACGACGTTTAAGAGAATTTAAAGTTAATGGCACAGTCAACATGCGATAGTATTAGTTTGCCAGGGTTCCGAGCGAAGGTACGAAAAGCACCAGTTTACATGCTGTTTATTACAGTTCCTCCTCGCATCTATCTTAAATTCATCCTTCGCGGGGACCGTCCGTGCATAATTTGTGATGGAAGTCATGAGTCGCGAAACGGGTGACTAGGTGACGATTTGTCTGCTTTTGTTCCGTCCAGCCATTGTTCCTCATTGCTCCCATGCTGAAAAATTCACCGTCTCTTTTGGCTCCCATCTGCTGTAACACTCGGAGAAGGCTTTGGCTCGCGCAAGCCCAAAATGAAATCTCAGATCCTCGATGAGGAGGGGAATATCGAAAAGGAGCTTCACTAGTTGACTTCTTGCTGTACATGAAGGCTTAGAGCATGCTTTAAGAAAAAGGTCCTCGCTCGGTTGAGTAGTTCAAGATCTCTTACTGTAAGTTGTTTCTAAGTTATATTAACCCCATCAGCCGCTACCGACGCCGTCTTGAAGTTGAATAGGCGGTGCGCTGCCGCAAGGAAAAGGCGACTGGGGGTCCTGATCGCACAGGATGTGAAAATACATTACCCACTAAGTTATAAGAGAGAGACTTAGCCAGACTCTGCTACGCCTGGAATCCACTGGAGTTGCAGATGACCAGATAGTCCGTGGAAGGATAATTTCAACGAGACTCTTTCGGCACCTTATTCCGTCAGAACGATCTTTGAGTAAGACTCAGAACTGGAAGTTTTTTGGGTAATCACTTTGGCCAGGCCAGTTGCTTGGGAGAAAAAAGGCAGCTGCACCACTTTGTCATCAACGCATACGGAACTCCTTTGTAGGATTGCAACCAGCAGGTCGAACATATTCTACAATACAGCTGCGTATGCCAGAACGCAGTCAATAAATATGCAGAACTAGATATTCATATGCAAAATTGAATGTGGCTTTAAAATCATCAAACATTATCTATAGAGAGGTCGCTGGTACACTGAGCGCATTTTCGATATTGGCCATCAGGACACTGCATGTTCTCTTTGCCAAGCGCTCTCTCGAAACTCCGTGTTGCTCTTTCGGTCTAGCTTTCCTGTTCCCTATAATTTCTTGCTCAGTAGACTGGCAAGCAGCCTATAATATACTATCTTCTTAGTGATCCCGCGCCATGACGATGGTAGACTTGAGTGACATTTGCCCTTGGATACCACCCACAGCGAAGCGTATCTCCGCTGAGCCGGCAGAGTATCGGAACGTTGACGCTCATTAAAGAGTACATTCCAGCAAGGGGCTAGAATGATAGAACTCTTAAGAGATTTATTGTTGGCCTTGTCTAGACTCGTGTTGTTCCACCGGTCCTCAAGGGCCTGCAGGAGCTAGCACAATGCACTTCCGCTCAAGTATGCTGCACCTTGCCGGAATTCTTCTGTCGGAATGCGCCACTCAAGGGATCATATCGCTTTTCGGCAACATATCAGCGAAGTGATTATTTAGTGCAGTTGAGTTTATTGGACACTGGGTCGATACATGCGATCGATACGGCGTGTCAGCCATTTTTATGACTACCGCTTTGCCTTTTCAATATATCTAGGTATTTCTTCTTTTGTGTTATTTAGCAGATTATCCTGAGCGCCGCAGCCAGAGTGCTGCACCTCTACTAGCAATCTAAAATCGGTCCGGGCTCTTCACGTAAGGTAGCGGAGACCATCGAGCTAACACCGGCGTCTTCGGGACAGGGCGAGTTGGACAGACGACAGAGCGATTTTGATGAAGTGTTGTGCATAGTTCCGTGTTGACAGCACGATATACCATGACGACTTAACACGCTAACTCCAAAAGACTCTCGACAACCAGATGACACAGTACGGGTTGTTTTCTGGAGGCGCGAGGTATTCTCACCGGTGCCGCGATATATACCGCAATCGGGATGTGTACTCATATTTATTCGTCCTCTTATATCGAGTCATTCTTTTGGAGAAGCGACCTTTATCTTGGGCAATGTTCGCTGTAAGCACATCAATAATCTGTCCTTTAAACGTTGGTATCGAACGCGGGTTGGTAATCCATCGACTACAGTCTACAAGCGTGTTCCGTAGCGCTAATGTGTGATTCGATTGGGGCCGGTCTGGGCGAGCCTTCAAGTTACCGACTTTGATTAGTGAGGACATCGAGACAGCGCTTCCAGACCGTTAATGATCTTCTCTGTTAGCACGTATGCCGACTCTGACTCGCTGAAACAGACATAAGTTGTCACGAGGCAAATTGGTAAAGCACGCAATACATTATCTTTAACTGTCTATAATGGTAATGAAAGGTCATCTGCTCTATGAATATAAGATACAGGAACGCCTCCAACAGGACGTCTTGGACCACTACCCTTTCAAGCTTGGTTGCGTGTGTAGAAATCAGGGCGGGGCGACTAAGTGGGCAAATCGGCTAGGCTTCCATCAGCACGAGAATATCGTCACCCTACAAGTCTTCTATTTAAGGTATGCCAATGTCGTAGCATAATGATTACAATAATTAATAAATCAATTTCATACCAGGTCTCAATTTCAACACAATTGCCTGTCGTATCACGGCTACTAGAGCTTCCTTAAAGGAGTTCGGAATAATCTCTTGCTTGCAGCCTATCAACCTCGCGTTACAAGAATGTTTTTCTTAATTTTGTTCCCAGTTTTAATTGACTAATCCCTTTCAAACAGTTGGAGTTCGAAGGGTAGCTACTAAGAGTGGCTGAAACGATGAAGACTACTTGGGTAACTTGAAGTTGTCAAGAGAGCAAATCGTTGCTCTATATCCGGTTAATTTTTAGGGTAAAACGACAAGATACTTGAGTTCCTTAGAAAATTCAGGACATTATTAGCAAACAAGTTCTAAACGATCTACTGTAGAGTACTAAAATGTTACCTCGAACAGATTTTACTGCTACGTTTAAAAGCATACTCGTATATGTGGAAGCATATTTGACGATAATAGTATCCATTTGCAGATGGGTCGATATAAAGTATCAAACAACAACAACGACAAACCTCATGAAACTGAGCAAACTCACGATTGCAAGATCCCTATATAAAAGGTAGAGTTTTGAATATCTTTGAAAAAAATAGTTTTAGTTATAATTATAGCTTCACTGACCTACGTCGTGAAGTGCGGGCGGATGTAAGTCATCGCTTTCTGACATGTAGCCAGTGCCATATAACATCCACCTTAGCAAGCTACCAAATTAGTGCGTCAATTTCATTCTCAGATATCTTGAAAACCGTTAACTTTCGATAAAGTTACTTCAATCGCAACTTTGATTATGTTGTCGAAATTTACTGGCCAGAACAAAAGCACCCTTTTAAGTAGGGCAACTGATGTTATTATATGTTAGACGTTCAGAAACATACGTAAACAGCGGACAAATAGTTTTCGAACTTTAGGACAGAATATTTGACCATTTCCATGAGGAGATCTGAAACATCCTTTGGAATATCTCACTATAAGCAAACGAAGTGACTAATTAGTAACGTTTTGCTTTTAGCTTCTATTTGGCATGCTTTTTGAACACTGCTAAATAGGCCAAACATTAGTTTTTATCCAACAGTGGCTTTATGCGCACACGAACTGCCAGCAGAAAAATCATCAGCTGGACAAATGGTACATAAACATAACTGGCTATTTTGTGAAGTGTATGCTCATTCTAAGGTACACCACAGGTGATCGCATAGTAGAAATATCATCATAATTATATTGCTATAGGAACACAAAAATGTCAACTTGTAACATTTATTACCGTCTTATGAAAATATTCCTCTAAATCAAATCTGCTAAACGTAAGTATATCAGTATCACATAGAGAAAATACATAACAATTTGTTGTTTATTGAAACCCTCAAAGTCCAATGAAATGCTGTGTAGGTTGTCTCGCGGACCACGAAATAGGGCTCTCACTTATAATGGTACGATTGCAGCAGGCCTAAGGCCCATTTAGGCAGAGCTTAACATATTGTTAGTTTAAGTAAGCCCTTCACCTGGAGAAATCACTTATGTAAATATGGCATAGCAGCCGACGACCAGAAGACGAAGGAGGCGGTTATTCCAATTTTTATCCTCAATTAACAAAATCGCTTAGAGTCCAAACAATGTTGATTTGTTCGAGCTCAATCTATGTGCCAAACCAGCAACTTTATGTCAAGGGTCGCCCGGCATGTCTCTGCGGAGTGTGGGGAGACGGCATGCCAAGGGGGTGGAGAGTACACAAAGAAAAATTGCTGGATATGATTTTTATCAGATAGGTTGTCGGCATGGTTTTGGTAGAGACTTCCAGTTTTCTGCGTCTTTCGATAACCCAATCCTCAACGGGGATCGCATTTGGGATCGACGGCTGCCGACAACAGCAAACCCGAAGAAGACAAAAGCGTGAGATTGCTGGCATTTATTCGAGTCACGTCTAAGTTAAACTACTACTGGTACTAATGCTTCCTGGTGCTACTTTGCGGCCTGCCGCAGCGCCGCTCAAGGTGCCATCTTTCTGCGCAATCGAGCTCAGAAGAAGCAAGAACGACAATCGATGCATAGCGTTTTTTCTCGCTAGTCATGGCTTACCAATCCGCACTTTTTGGTCGTCAATGGGCTTGCATTCATTTCAAAGTGACACATAAGCGTTCACCGCAGGCACACGCAAACGTCTTGGGTGCACATCTGTGTTCCACCAGGTTCCAACACATTGGATCATTCAATGTTTGCTCAGAACAAAAAAAAAAACGGATTTCTTTGCTACTGATTATAACTTCTTCGCTGTTTCTATTCGTGTTTAGTCCATCATACCACTTCCGAGTATTCTCCAAACCCGCTGTTCACGCGTTAAAGGCATAAGGTGAATAAACCCCAATGCTGCACTCTTGCCATAATGGTTTTATAGTAACATGCATTTTCTTTCCACATAAATTTTCTTCGGCATTTTCAAATACCTGCGAGTCAGACAAGAAGCTGTCTCTACCATGTACGGTAGGTAATTCAAACTTCTTCTACCTGATGTCGGTCATCGAAAACAAGCGACCTGTAAAATAAGGAGTTACCTTAAACGGGAATATTTGTCGTGCGGTAGCGAACGGGTGCTTTGAGCGCTATTTCGACATAATGTTTGAACAAATTTCATAGTTTGTTTGCAAGGGATTTTTCCATATCTGTGCAACAGGGCGAAGTTAAGTAACGTCAGACTGAATCACATTTCTGCTATTACATGCCCCTTAATTTCAATATCTTTGCGATATATCAATTGATGCGGTTTCGCCATTACTTTCCGCGAGTTGCTTTGTTATGATATTCGAAGATGGATCATTGCCATTCAGCCAGGCTGGAATGAAGTACTCCAGCGATGAAATATTGAAGATTTTTTCCCGTTGTTTAATCCAGTTCTGCTTTTGCAACCCAGCAGTGCAAGTTTTTCAGTTGGCATATCTGTTGACTATGCAAATCCCTTCTCGATTCGTGTTAAAAGTACACCCGGTTTGCTTGACTTCGCTGAATTGTGGATTCATAGCGAAACGATCGAGCGACTTAAACTCTGGGCTACTTGGCTGGCCTGCATGCATCTAAGAACCCCAAAATACAAAAATCTTCATTAAAAAACGTGGATTAACATAGTATGGGCTAATAGTCACCTTGAGAGTTAGCTTTCAATGCATTTTTTCAAAGCTAATTGGGATTGCTGAAAGCATATAATATGTAATAAAAATATTCTGCATTAGTGTCGTAACATTAGCATAATATTCATACATGTCGCTTTGACGACAATGATTTTTGTTCCCTAAAACCTGAAACACTCGAAAAATGATATTTAACAACGAAAATTCGCTTGCTTTTGTGTTGATATCAGAGGGATACGCGTTCTTACTCGTGAAGTACAAAATGTACACACGATACTTTCTTACTAGGGGGTGCTTTTTCCATGGTAATAATTCATCTATAAATACTCCTATGGCTTTTCTAAAGCCCAGTGACAGACAAAGGAAAATATATTTCTCTTTTGAAACATACTATTAATTACTTCGATATTGAACGTGAGATTTTAATATATGAAACTGACAGATCGCACGTAAGGTCAACCAGACAAATCTCATTTGGGCGCTTCGTCCAAGTTTCGGACTATTGCATCTGAGGCGTTTTTGATTTACACGCAAATATGTTATACGTGACGGCGCAAGCAAAACAGTGGAGTATCTGCTGTCCCCCCGGTCCTAAATCTGCTCCTAATTGAAAGTAACTGAAAGCATTTATACGTTTACACAGATACTACCAGTTCCCCATCTGATCCCTGCCGTGTAGCGGGTTTCTCTTTACACCACAAAGGTTCTATTTGGATTTCAGGTTAGCGATTGTCGATGCTCAAGAAGATGCTAAGACGTAACATTGGGCGAGCCTTCAGGCTAAATTTTCAGATGCGACGACAGGAGGTAGGAGTGTAGTCAGCAGCTGGGGTCCGAAGACATGCTGCAGTAGAATTCGATGTAGAGCAGAGTGTTGTGAGTCGAAGCAGTATTTATCGGGGCGGCATGCCGCATTTTACTACAATGGAAGATCTGCGACTCGCCTCACCCGACAATACTAAATCGGAGAAGTGGTCAGTTTGCAATTAAGGGTAATTGCTTTTAGACGTTCGACCCATTGGGAGAGAGAGAACGGGCTTTTAATCGTTTCGGATATATTGCCAGCTGTAGGTGACCATTTGAAATGTTATTCAGGCAAGAGAAATGGTGTACAGGTGATTCGGGGGCGAACATAGACTCAGAGTCGATGAAGGACCGAGTGTTCCAGGGAAACGAATCGACAAGCGGACCAATTCTGGTCTACCAGTCAGTGATGCGCAAGTACTGCTTTCCTAATTCGATCTGCTAGGATAGTCCAACCGCGCAGACAGAGCAGATCTGCCACAAGCTAGCTACAACGACCGTCTACGCGAATAACTGCAATGGTAGACCCCACCCGTTTCTCTAATTTTCGTTCTCTGCGTTTCCTGTTTTTTTTTTTTTCGTTTTTTTACTGGTTCCATATGCAATTCTCTTTAGCCGCCGTCCTCCAAACAGGATCCTTGTTCTCTCGATTTTAGTACGACTCGAAGACCGGCCGCGCTTGTGAGTATCTGGGTGCATTTACTTAGTTCGAGATTCGTTGACGCCTGGCCCCTGTCAATTATATTTCACTGTGAAATCCTGACGCAGTGTCGGGCCAGTCGAGTATTAACGGAGGCACATAAGCTGTGGGACGATGCAGAAGGTTTATCGTTAAAATTTAGTGTAACACCCAACAGTGGGCCTCGAAGGCTGTGTTGATGAAGCAACAAAATAGCCCGCGAAACGAATTAAGCCAACACAATCTCGTTTCGTAATGGTTAATTTTTTTCTATGCTATCTATGCTATGGGCCCAAGTACGAACATTTAGAAAGATCTGAGGTATAGTAACGGCTTTGAAAGCTGAGTCGAATATAGAGCAATCGGCAACGCGATAGGTCACCATTTGGTGTTTTGTTAAACATTTATAGTTGCCTCAGAGATGTAATCAAGGCTTCGTATTCGAGTACGATGATATAATATTTATTTAATTCCGTAAGTTTATTCATCAGTCCGGATAATTATGTTCTATTTATAACACATTTATTATTATTATGTAATTTGTTGTTGGTTTTTAATATCATTTTTTCTATGTGTGTGTCAGCTGTTATAATTTAGCTTTGGATGATGCAGATATTCGACACAATCAGCTTATGAGGCCATCAGCTGCAGCTCTATGCGAACACCCTGAGTATCGCCATTATATCTTCATAAATAAGTGCAGTAATATCCATTGAGGACTAAGGCAGTCACATCTTGAAATGGGAGCAGAGCCAAAGCTTCAATGATTTTTTCAAATTTTCGAACAATGACTGCAACTACCCAACGTTATGACATTTCACACAGGTCGAAGCCATTTTCCACCCTAAATGTCTCCACACATGGGGCAAACATTAGGAAAATACGATGATGACTGTATTAACAATGTACAACACCTGACGTTGTTTGAACATAAATTACACATAGTAGGCTTGCAGCTAAAGCTTAATTGAGTTCATAGATGTAGAAACTTTGTTAGGAAAGAGAATTGCCAAATTATTAAAACGTCTTCATTAATCTGTACTACAATGAAGACATAACATATTTGTGACGGTTTGATTGTAAATGATCTGGCCGAATTGCCCGTTCGTATTGAATCGTATCGTACAAAGGTATGCGTTTGTGCTTAAGTGTGTTAAATTAAAACTAAAAAGTGACGGAATTGTACAAGTACATGTAAGGTCGTACGGGAACAAATTAAGTTAAATAAGTATCCCATCAATCAACGTCAGCATGCTATAATCCTGTATACTATCAAAGTACAATGTTGCTCAGAAACGAGAAGTGATTGATTCAAAATATGGAGAACGAATAGGCCTTCCAGGAATAGATGATATACTCTTGTTTGACCAAATGTCTACTTTCACACCGTTTCCTCTGTTGCCTGTTGTTTCTTAGCTCATAGGTTTACATTTTAAAAGCGCTAAGAATTTTTCATTTCTATGATAATTATACTACCTATCTAAAATTATATATA